>NW_005842578.1:898065-900380 GCF_000455745.1 Alligator sinensis
GTGCTCTGGGGGGGGGTGGGGGGGGGGGGGGCAGCGTGCTGCAATTGGCAGCGTCCTTCAGCCCAGTCCTTGGCCTCTGGCCCTGCTCACGCCTTGGGGGCAGTGCCTGTCTCTAGGCCTGCAGGGAGTGGTGGTACCGCCACCCCCACCTCCCTGCCTGTGTAACCCCCACCATAGCTCTCTGCTCCTGGCCTTTCCCAGCATGCAACAGGCTTAGGTTGTGGGACTGGTGTTGGGGGATAATCCTGGGGTGATGCTGACTGCCCACTCTGCCGGCAGTGCACCACTACGGCCGTGCCGTTATCATGTTTGGGGTGCCCTACGTCTACACCCAGAGCCGCATCCTCAAGGTGAGCTGGGCTAGGCACCCCCAGCCCACTGAGTCTTGCCAACCTGCCCTGTCTGCTGGGGCATGGGGTGGGGGCAGCAGGGCCTGGACGTGGCCAGGACCCACCCAGCATGGCTCCATGGCCCCTGGTGCGGGGGGACCTCCCCCAGCCCCGTGCAATGTTCCCTGCACCCCGGCAGGCACGGCTGGAATACCTGCGGGACCAGTTCCAGATACGGGAAAATGACTTCCTGACCTTCGATGCCATGCGGCATGCAGCCCAGTGTGTGGGCCGGGCTATCCGCGGCAAGACCGACTACGGCCTCATGGTCTTTGCTGACAAGGTACCATGGGCGGTGCATCCGGGGGGGACGTTCCCACCCTGCACAGCCTATGGTCCAGGCTCCCCCAGCACTCCCTGACTGCTTCCCCTTGGCAGCGCTACGCCCGGGCCGACAAGCGGGGGAAGCTGCCACGCTGGATCCAGGAGCACATCACCGATGCCAACCTCAACCTAACAGTGGATGAGGCCGTGCAGGTGGCCAAGTACTTCCTGCGCCAGATGGCCCAGCCCTTTCATAAGGTCGGTCCTGCCCTCCCACCTGCTCCAGTCCCAGTCCCAGACCTGGTCCCCAGGCCTGCCTCTCACCCCCTCTCCCTGCTGCAGGAGGACCAGCTCGGCCTGTCCCTGCTGACACTGGAGCAGCTGCAGTCTGAGGAGACTCTGCGCCGTGTCGAGGAGATCGCGCACCAGGCCTGAGCCCTGTCGGGGCCCATAGGTGCCAGGTGCCCTGCAGGCAGGGCTGGTGCTTGGTCTGGACTGGACCAGGGGTGTCTGGGCTGGCAATAAAGTGGTTTGTACCTGGGCTGCTGCCTTGCTCTGTGCCCTGCTGACACCCTGCACGCTTAGACGCGAGACCAGTAGCTACCGATGCCTTTATTGCGTGGCCACACTGGCCTTGCTCCATGCTATAAATACAATAAATACAGGACGGCTAGATGGACAGCTGGGCTGCAGATGGTTAAGGCAGCAGATGCTTTATGCCCAGCCAGGGCAGGACCTTCCTGAGAGAGCGACTCTTGCTACGGTGGCTGGCATTGAGCAGCAGGGCCCGGTGCGGTTGGGGTGACTGCAGCTGGGCTAATGCAGGTCGTGGGCTCAGTTCCTTAGGTGGGTCCTAGCTGGCACTGGGCGGGGAGCTGCTAGGCGCAAGGGTCTGGGTGCTAGAGCTGAGCGCCCGGCTCTCGGGCAGGCTGTGGCTGGCAGCCTGTGGGAAGGAGGGCATCAGGGCTCATCCTGGGGCCCCAGCCTGTGCAAAGCTGGGGGGGCCAGCTAGGATGGGGATCACTCACCAGGAGGGACAGCACAGGGGCCGCTGGCCTCTCCCCAACATGCAGGACGCTCAGGGAGCTGGCGCGTTTCAGCCTGGGGGAGAGCGGGACTGTGAGAGCAGTGCAAGGTGGCTACAGGGTCTCACCTGAGCTGGAGGCTGAAGTGAAGGGGCCCTTGGGCTCCAGAGATGGGGGTCTCAGCCCCCTCCCTGACACACCCCCTCCCCCATAACAGGCTGTGGCACAAACAAGTAGTGTGGGCAGCTGTTGGTGATGGGATTGGAGCAAGGGGTCAGGGTTCACCCGGGGCAGAGGAAGGCAGTGGGGCTGGGCAGGGGCAGGGCTCACCCGGCATTGGGGGGGGTGCCCCGTGCACTCTCGCCCCGGAGCCGGGAGACCAGCTTCTCGCTGCCACGCCGAATGGACTCCCGCAGCTTGGAGAAGGAGCTGCTGCGCCGCAGGCTGCTGCCAGCCTGCGAGATACAGCTCGACTGGGGTCAGGCACATCTTGCCTGGCCCCGGTCCTGGCCCCAGGGGGGCAGTCAGCACCTCCCACCCCCACCCCTGGGCCCACACCTACCCGGCTGTGAGGCATGGTGCCACTCTGCACTGCGGGGCCATCACCTGTGGGGACGAGAGCGAGTGAGATCCCGGG
>NW_005842578.1:900390-901813 GCF_000455745.1 Alligator sinensis
GCCCCAGCCCAGAGTTGAGCAAGGTGGTACCATCCTGGCCCCCCAGGCTCACCATCCTGCATGGGCACCAGGTCCTGGTCATGGCAGGTCAGGATCTCCTTATACAGCTCCTCTGCCTCCCGGTACTTGCCCTGCTTCAGGTATGAAGAGGCCTGTGGGAGGGGCGAGGAGGGCAGGGCACAGTGAGGGGGGCAAAACTGCCCCCTTAACCCTCTGCATGCCAGAGCAATCCCCTCCCCCCCACCATTAACCCATCTGCACCGGTGCCCCCGAGCCCTGGCACCAGGTTGTTCTTGGTCTTGGCCACGCTGGGGTCACGGGGGCCGAGTCGGGCCTGGTAGATGCGCAGGGCACGGGCGTAGTACTGCTCCACTGCTGCGAACTTGCCCTGGTTCTGGCACAGCAGCGCCAGGTTGTTGAGCTGCTTGGCCACATCAGGGTGGTCGGTGCCCAGGACCTGCAGCAGGGAGTGGGGGGAAGAATCAGGCTCTGCCCTGCATAGCACGGGGGAGTGGGGGCACAGGTTGGAGGGCAGCACCTTCTCACGGATCTCCAGTGCCCGCTGGCACAGCGGCTCGGCCTCCTTGTACCGGCCACGCTTGCCGTACAGCACTGCCAGGTTGTTCAGCGTGGCAGCCACCTGTGAGGGAGAGGGGGCTCAGAGCCCAGCTCTGTGCCCACCCCATCTACTCAGCCTCATGCAGGGTGGGGGCAGGAGCCGGGGGGGGCGGCTACTCCAGTCCCATGGGGAGGGGGCAGGGCCAAGGGATCTCCCCTTGGCACATGCTGGTGCCCAGCCCTGGCCTGCCTCCCTGGGGCCGGACTTGGGGGCGCGGGTCAGGGCCTGAAGCCCCTCACAGGGAACCCCTTCCCCTGCCCCGCTCACAGCTGGGTGCTCGGCGCCCAGGGTCTGCTCCCGGATGTCCAGCGCATCATTCAGCAGCTCCGTGGCCTCCTTGTACTTGTTCTGGTCCCTGGCAGATGGGCAGAGCTGTGTCCCAGGGCGTGCTGGCTGGGGTCCCGCGTGCCCAGAGGTGGCCAGTTGGGATCCCGTGTGCCCCAGGCAAGGACTGGCCAGGGTCCCATGTGCCCGGGGAGGGGCCAGCCAGGGTCCCACATGCTAGCTGGGGGGGCCTCACCGGTAGACGAGGGCCAGGATGTTGAGCATGGTGGCCACGTCGGGGTGGTTGTGGCCTGAGCTCTTCTCCAGGTCCTCCAGTGCCTGCTTGCAGAGAGGCACAGCCACCTCGTAGCGACCCTGGGCTGCGTACTGGATCACCAGGTTGTGCAGTGTCCGCAGCCGCGCCGGGATCTCGTAACCACCTGGCTGGGCTGCGTTCCCCGCCACACCGTCTTGGGGGGTGACAGGCATCAGCTGGGGGCAGGTGCTCCCCGCCCCCCCCCACCCGCAGCCCAGGGGAGA
>NW_005842578.1:903014-904551 GCF_000455745.1 Alligator sinensis
CACCGTCTTGGGGGGTGACAGGCATCAGCTGGGGGCAGTTGCTCCCGGCCTCCCCCAGCCAGCAGCCAAGGGTAGATCTGGTGCTGGGGCGGGGGCAGGATGGATGGGGAGCCCTGCCCCTCCCCCAACACTGTCCCCCGCAACGCTGCCCCCAGCTTAAGCCCCCGCGCCAGCCGCCCACACACACCCGGCCGCGTTTCCTCATCGCCTGTGAAGAGCCCGCTTAGCCCGTCATCCCGCTCCGGTGCCTCGTCCTTCTCCAGCTGGGGGCACAGTGGGGCCATGAAGCAGCGGGGACCTCCCTATGCACCTGCCCCATAGGGCTGCTCTGTGTCCCTGAGCCAGGCCCAGGCCCTGTGCTCCAGCACTGGGACAGGGAGGTCAGGTCCTAGCCTGTGTGGGGTTCGGGGCATGGGCAGGTCCCAGTGCTCTCACCAGCTCGTCACGGGCCTCGTACTGCTTGAGCTGGTTCAGGAACTCGAGGTGCCGCTTCTCCTCCTCCAGCTGGGCCACGGCCTCCTGCCACTGCTGCAGGCGCTGCTGGGGGCCCGCCAGCTGCTCCCACAGCCACTGGTTCCCCTGGCCCAGCCGCTTGGCCTGAGCCCGCAGCTTCTGCTTCTCCGCCTCCAGCGCCCCGACATGGGACGACAGCGCCAGCAGGAGCTGTGAGGACAGGGGTCAGTGGGGCCGGCCGTGCCCCCTCCCGCCAGCTCCTACCCCCTCCCCAGCTCTGACTCCCCCAAGCTCCAGGCTGGGGCTGGAGCAGCCCCAAGGCCCCCCCAGCTCCTGCCCCTGTGCCCTGGCAGCCCCACACCTGCGCCCCCCCGAGCCCCAGCTCGATGCCCTCCAGGATCCTGCAGACGAGCTCGTGCTTCTCCTCCAGTAGCTCCAGGGCCCAGTCCCCGGCAGACGTGGGTTCCAGCTCCGTCCCAGGCACGGCATCGGGACAGCAGTGCAGGCTGCCCTGCAGCTGCAGCAGGATGGCACAGTTCTCACCGCGCAGCGCTTCCAGCCCCTTCACCACCTGCCGTGTGCTGGCCACGATGTCGTCTGCTGTTGGCCGGCCCCCAGTGCCCTCACCCAGCCCTGCCACCACCGACATGGTGTTGCCTGCCTGCCCACCTGCTGAAGCAACACAGTCCTCAGCACCAGGCCAAGGGGCAGGTGGGGGTAGCAGGGCAGGGACACGGAGGCGCTGGCAGGTCCCTGTGGGTGGGCACAGGCGGGGCGTGGAAGCTCCATGGCCCAGGCGGCACCAGACACAGCCCCAGCCAGAGGCACGGACGGGCCCCAGCTTGCCCTGCGCAGGGTGGAGCACGGGAACTGGTCCTGTCAGCTGGTGCCCAGGGAGCGCGTCTGCACTCGCTGGCCCACAGCACACATGTGAGCAAGCCCACGTGTGCACGGCTGCAGGCACGGAGCAAAGCGCCGCTTGCCCCCAGACGGAGGTCCCCAAACCCTGGCCACGGCGTGCAGCCTGGGCACGGGGGCCACGCCATGGGGCCTGCCCAGGACCCAGCCAGGGCATCAGTGCACC
>NW_005842578.1:905300-906719 GCF_000455745.1 Alligator sinensis
CCGGGAGAGGTGACACCGAGTCCCGCAGCGCCGCCGCCTCTGCACGCCCCGCCCCGCCCCTCCGGGGCCGCCAGGGGGCAGCGCCGAGCAGCCGGGACCGCATGAGTGTGCTCATGCATGGTGGCGTGTGCGCGCGCACGTGTGTATGTTGTCAGGTATCCGGATTGTAGCCCTATTGGTCTGAAGGAAAACGCAGTCGGGACTCGTAGTAGAGATAATATCTTGTATTAGACCAACTACGTTTTTGCAAGCCCCGCCCCTCCGGGGCCGCCAGGGGGCAGCGCCGAGCAGCCGGGACCGCATGAGTGTGCTCATGCATGGTGGCGTGTGCGCGCGCACGTGTGTATGTTGTCAGGTATCCGGATTGTAGCCCTATTGGTCTGAAGGAAAACGCAGTCGGGACTCGTAGTAGAGATAATATCTTGTATTAGACCAACTACGTTTTTGCAACAAAAAAAGTTCTTTAATTGCAAGTTTTCAGGCGCAAACACCCTTCATGAGGCACTGGAGAAAAGATTGTGAAAGTTCTCCTGGGTAGAAACGAAAGTTCATATTTCATAGGATTTCACAGAGGAGCCAATAGATGGACTACTTGCAAGTGTGTTTGCTTGTGTATGCATTTGTCTTTGGGTTCGTGTGTTTGCATGTGTGCTTGTTTGCACGTATCTGTGTGAGTGCGCTCTCTTGGGAGTGCGTGTGTGCTTGTGTGTGTGAGTGTGCATGTGTGTGAGTGCATGTGCATGTGCATGTGCACATGGTTGTGCCCCCTTCCCCCCACCCCACATACACACATACACACGCACACACTCAGCACTGCCCTAGGCCACTCCCAGGCCCTCCTGTGCCCCCTGCAGAGAGGCAGCCCCCTTTAGCCCCCTCCTCCCCAGGCCCAGCTGTCCCCAGACCCAGCAGGGCCTGGCAGTCTGAAAGCCCTTGCAGGACAGCACAGCTGCCCCAGCTCAGCACAGACAGTGGCTGCACCAGGGCAGAGCTGCCTCTGGCTGCTGGGCTCAGCCCCACTCCCTGTGGCAGCTGGAGATGCCCCTGGGCTCCTCAGGGCCCTTCCCTCCCTGGGGCCAGGCCTGGGCATTGCTGGGCTGGCTGTGGGCACAGGTGGCACAGCGGCTCCCATGGGTCCAGCTGAGGAGAATGGAGAACTGGGCCAGCACTGGCAGGGCTTGGCCCAGTGGGGACAGGCCATAATTACCAAGCACAGCGGTAATCACAGGCACCAGCTGGGGCTGCGGTAATTAGTGCTTGCTCTGTGCCTCCCAGGGCCTGCATTGGACCTTCAGGGTGGGAGAGCCAGCAGCAGGGGAAGGGGCAGGTCCTGAGAACAGGGGCAGCAGCTGCTGGTGGGGCTGGGCTGGGGGGTCAGGGCAGGCATCCCAGGGCAGCCCAGGGGAAGCTGGAAGGAGA
>NW_005842578.1:906731-907797 GCF_000455745.1 Alligator sinensis
AGTGCCCAGGCCATGGCCCAGCGCTGGAGCTGCTGTGGCCCAGCTGGGTGCAGGCAGGCACTGAGCGAGGGGTCGGGCGCCAGGATGGGCCTCTTGGCGCCGTGGGCCTGTTCAGGCCAGGCCAGCAGTGCAGATACAGGCACTGTGGGAAACCTGACCTGCCTGCCCAGCTGGCTCTAAAAATACTGGCTCACCCGCCCTCCCCCCGACCGGCCCAGCCTGCTGGGATTGAATTCTCATGATCCAGCGGATCAGCGCGGAGGTCATTGCACAGGGCACCCCTGCCAGGACTGCCTGGGGTGGGGGTTTCCCCCCAGGCCCAGCACCAGCTCCCCCAGCCTTGCGATGCCCCAGGGCCCAGCACAGCTGAGGGGACAGGGTGGAGGTATGTGGGCAGGTCACTGCAGGCTCTTGCCATGGGCATGTGCATGTGCAGGCATGTGCATGAAGAAATGCAGAGCCAATTTCTGCCATCACACTTGCCTCAGTTTCCCTGAGCAGACAGTGTAGGAGGGGAACATGGTGAACACCCCCTGGCCTGGAAGTGGGGTGGGGGGAGGGGTGATGATGGCAATATGGGTCCCTTGAGGGCTGGTGCAGCAGGGGTGCAACATAGATCTGGGCACAGGCTGCTGTGACCTCCTCACCCCAACGTGTTTGGCAGGTGGGGAGTGGGCACAGGGCCAAGAGCACCTGGGCCCTGGGGCATACAATGATGGGGCTGCAGGCCTTGCCCCACAATGCCCCCTTCCCCCTCCCCTGTGGTGCCTCTAGTCCCCCAGGGAGATCCTGGTTGGCCCCCGGTCAGGTGGGTCCTGCTATTTTGAGCCAGTGCCGAGCTGGTTTAGTGACTGTCGTACATGTTGCAGCCTATTCCTGGAGCTCAGCCCTTGCCCTGGGGCTGGAAGACCCCCAGATAGCCTGCTGGATTAGCTTGCCCACAGCTGCCCTGAGCACTCCTGGAGGAGCATGGGCTAGTGCCTGCCAGGCTGTGCTGTGGCTGCCCCAGGCTGGGGGGCTCCTACTTTCAGCAGGGTGCCAGGTGTTCCCATGTCTCACTCCCCCC
>NW_005842578.1:907903-909933 GCF_000455745.1 Alligator sinensis
GGGTTTTCCCCTGCCCCCCCCCCCCCCCCCCACACACACACACACACACATCCGGCGGGGTCTCAGCACCTCCGGGGGCCAGCAGGACCCAGCTCCAACCAGCTGGCTCCTGCCCTGCTGCTAATTTTGGCCCTGCCTGTGGCCACCTGCCTGTGCCGTGATATTTCCAGCCAAGATCGTGCCTGCCCTTGTGATGCCCACGGCAAGGTGACCTCCAGGCAGGGGCGCCCAGCTGGGGGTGCTTTGGGCCTGTGCCCAAGGCAGGGGCTGGCTGAGGTGGTGCCAGGTCCTGGCCAGGGGCAGGTGCCAGCCAGCCCGAACCCCACTCCCCTCCACACACACACATGCACATACTGCGGCTCTTCTCCAAGGCCTTGACTGGCGTGGCCTGCTCTCCCGGGTGCCGGGACATGCCACACACTGCATGTAGCCCCTGCGTACTCCACATGTGGGCCCTACAGATGTGCACAAGACAGGGGGCACCAGTGGACGCAGCTGGGTGCCTGGGCAGGGTGGGAGCAGTAGGATTTAGGTCCTCAGTGTGTCAGGGCCACAGCCCCTTCCAGGCCTTACATGCAGGCTCCTGGATACATGTACAAACCCCAGCTTGTGCTTGTGCACCCCTCCAGCCTGTGGAGCCTAGCAGGAGCCCCAGCCTGAGCAGGGAGATCCCCCCAGAGCTGCCTGCAGGGCTGGGCTGAAACCCGATCTCCCAGCCCAGTATACGCAGGCGGGGCCCGCACCCCTCTGCACAGCTGCTGTCCCTGCACCTGCTGCCTCCCCCCGTCCACCCCAGGGGCCCTTGAGCAGATCCCTGGGCAAGATCCAGTCCTGTTCCAGCCCCCAGAGCCAGCAGGGAGCTGGAGTGAGGCAGGGTGCCCCGTGGGCACTGCCAGCCCAGCCACAGTCCCAGGTGCCTGCAGGAAGGGCACACAGCAGGCAATCAATTGCCCAGAGGGGGGCACATGGGGGTCTTAGCAGTGCCCCCGGGACCAGCCCCTTCTGGGGAGCCTGCAGGGTCCGGCTCAGCCTGACCCCCAGCATTCCTGTCTCCCAGCCGTGGTGCCAGGGGCCAGAGCTCAGGTTACGCTGATGTGTCAAACTCCGGTGTTTGGCACAGCCCCGAGCCTGCGCCCATCCCATGCACCGGGCACTCTCCGGGCAAGGCCTCGGCCCTGCACCCCCCAGCACAGAGCCCCTGCTGCCCCCCTGTCCTCTGTCTGCTCCAGTGCCCACTGTGACCTCATCCCTTAACCCTTCTTCCCCGAGCCCCACTCCCTGCCAGGGGTCATTGTGCCTTTTGCACCTGGGAGCTGCCCAAGCCACTGCTCCCCCAAGGGCACTGGGGATGTCCCGACACCAACCAGGCCCTGGGGCCCGAGACCAGTCTCAGCACCCACCACCAGACTCTGTGGGGTGGACGTGAGCTGGGCCCCAGGACTGTTCCCCCCGCATAAATCATGGTGCCCTGCAGCTGCTGCCCCCTTCCTGCTCTGGGGTTGGATCCCTGGAAACACGATCTCAGCTGCTCTGCTCTGGTGCCAGCAAGGGCTGGGACAGGCTGGGTTGCTTGGGTGGGGGCCAGGGCACTGTGAGCCAGCACCGCATTGCTGCCTATATAAAGTGCTGGGCCGTCGGCCATGGGGGCGCTCAGCGCCCTCAGGCCGGTACCTGAGGGGATGGGCTGGTGCCAGCACTGGGGACCGCCCCCCCGGCAGGGCAGGGCAGCCGGGCACGGTCCTGGGGTTCCCATGGTGACTGCGGGGGGCAGCTCGGGGCAGGGGGCCTGGCACAGGCTCTGGCAACCGGGGTCAGCCCGGCTGCCGGGGCAGGGTACAAGGGCCACCACCATGCCCTGGCAAGGGTGAGTCCAGGCAGGGCCCAGTGCCTCCTCAAGCCCCACTCACATGGATCCAGCCCCAAGGGGCTGCATCTGGGCAGCCCTGGGGCGGGAAGGGGAAAACCTTCCCCAACCCCATCACTGCCCCGCACCCCCCCCCTGACCCGGGGTGAGGCCTGGGGGGGGAACA
>NW_005842578.1:910422-912755 GCF_000455745.1 Alligator sinensis
AGCTCGGCCCCGCAGCCGGGGCTTTTTGTGGGCAAAGCGCGGGTATAAATAGCGCGGACAGCTGCCGGGCGCGGCGCCGAGCCTTGGCCCCCCCCGGCCTCCCCCACGTGCTCCCCCGCCGCTGCGCTCGAGCCCCGGGGCACCGCCTCCCGCCTGCCCCGGGCGCCTCCGGCCCATGCCAGGTGCCCCCACCAGTGCCCTGCCTGGGCAGCCACCCGCGGCCCGGGCATCTGAGCGCCTGGGCAGGAGCGTTGAACTATGGGAGCCAGAGGGACTGGGACTGGGGTGGCAGGGAGCAGAGCAGCACCCTGAGTGCCGGTGCCCTCAGGCCGTGCCCACCACCACCGCCACCATGCCGTTCGGTAACACCCACAACAAGTTCAAGCTCAACTACTCAGCGGAGGACGAGTTCCCCGACCTGACGAAGCACAACAACCACATGGCCAAGGCACTGACCCTGGACGTCTACAAGAAGCTGCGGGACAAGGAGACCCCCAGCGGCTTCACCCTCGACGACATCATCCAGACCGGCGTTGACAACCCAGGTCCTCTGGCTCCTTTGCTGTGGGGGGCAGGGGGGCAAGGGCAGGGAGCCGGGGACCCCCCAGCCTGGTGGTGACAGGGGCAAGGGCAGGGAGCTGGGGCTTCCTCTCCCTCATTCCCAGCCTCGTGTCACTCAGCTCCAAGCCCAGGATACTGCTGCAGTGAGGCCTGTGGGATACATTTGATATGGTGTGATTCTGCCATGGGTTCGGGTGGCCTCAGTGTATGTGGAAGGGGCAAGTGGGGCAGAGGTGAGGGCTGGGGGCAGGTGACCATGACCCTGACCCTGTTCCCCCACCCCGCAGGGCACCCCTTTATCATGACCGTAGGCTGTGTGGCTGGGGATGAGGAAAGCTATGAAGTCTTCAAGGACCTGTTCGACCCCGTGATCCAGGACAGGCATGGCGGGTACAAGCCCACCGACAAGCACAAGACTGACCTCAACCATGAGAACCTCAAGGTGCCTGATTGGGGTGGGGGACCGGCAGAGCTGGTGCTACCAGCTCGAGTGGAGAGGGCCCTGTCATGGCTTCTTTGGGGGCGGGGGGCACAGGGCAAGGGGCCCTCAGCCGCACTGACGTTTCCTCTGGCCTGTGCAGGGTGGGGATGACCTGGACCCCAACTACGTGCTGAGCAGCCGGGTGCGCACGGGCCGCAGCATCAAGGGCTACTCGCTGCCCCCCCCCTGCAGCCGTGGGGAGGCCCGGGCTGGAAGCTCTCCCTCCGCAGTGAGTGGGGGGGGGATGGGGGCAGGGGGGAGCTCTCCATCAGCAGTGAGGTGGGGGGGCATGGGGCTGGGGGCCAGTCTCCATTCCCCAGGAAGCTGGGAGCACCCCTGGACATGGGGCAGGGACAATGGCATCTCCCAGGGTGCCTGGCAGGGTCAGGTTGCAGGGTGCCTGGAGGCGTCCCTGACATGGTGTCTTACCCCAGCCCTGAACAGCCTGACCGGGGAGTTCAAGGGCAAGTACTACCCACTGAAGGACATGTCGGACCAAGAGCAGCAGCAGCTCATCGACGACCACTTTCTCTTTGACAAGCCTGTGTCACCCCTGCTGCTGGCCTCCGGCATGGCCCGCGACTGGCCTGATGCCCGCGGCATCTGGTGAGGCCCCCCACAGGCTGGACGCTGGGGTCCCAGCCCCAGAGCTGGGGGAAGTGGAGACTGCACACTGGCCCCAGGACTCCTGGGTCCTTGATCTGCCTTTGGGAGTCTGTGGGCTGGAGCAGGAAGCTTGGGTCCTAGCCCTGGGGCTGAGGGAACCTGGGGCAGGGTGCAGGGGACAGGACTGGTGCAGGGGCCCTGACAGCAGCCACCCCCTCCCCACCCCTGCAGGCACAATGACAACAAGACCTTCCTGGTGTGGGTGAATGAGGAGGACCACCTGCGCGTCATCTCCATGCAGAAGGGTGGTAACATGAAGGAGGTCTTCCGACGCTTCTGTGTCGGGCTCCAGAAGGTGCGGGTCTGGCTGTCTGGGTTCTTGCCCCTGCCCAGGGAGGCCAGTGGGGGCTGGCAAGGTGGGAGCAGGAGGGGGCTGGGTCCTGGTGCTGATCCCCCTCCCTGCCCTGGCAGATTGAGGAGGACTTCAAGAAGGCCGGGCACCCCTTCATGTGGAACGAACATCTGGGCTACGTGCTGACCTGCCCGTCCAACCTGGGCACTGGCCTGCGTGGTGGCGTCCACGTCAAGCTGCCCAACCTCAGCAAGCACCCGAAGTTCGAGGAGATCCTCAAGCGCCTGCGCCTGCAGAAGCGCGGCACTGGTGGGTGCAGGGGTTGGGCACCAG
>NW_005842578.1:912917-915166 GCF_000455745.1 Alligator sinensis
GGCTGGGCTTCTCAGAGGTGGAGCAGGTGCAAATGGTGGTGGACGGTGTCAAGCTCATGGTGGAGATGGAGAAGAAGCTGGAGAAGAACCAGACCATTGACGACATGATCCCAGCCCAGAAGTAGGCACCGTGCCTGCCCCAGCACTGCCAGTGCCTGCCCACAGGCCCAATAAAGCCATGATGGCCCCAGCACTGCTGCCTGCTGTCTGCACTGGGGGCCAGGCAGGGGCATGCCAAAGTGTGGGGCACCGGGGGGCGGGGTGGGGTGCCCTCCATACATTTCATAACTGTTTGTCTCAGAGGAACCTCAGTAGATCATTAAATCCGACCCCCTGCTCTGGGCAAGAAAGATCACTGGGGTCAGATGACCCCAGCCAGGTACTTGTCCAGTCTCCTCTTAAAGACCTCCAGGGTACGGGAGAGCACCACCTCCCTTGGAAGCCCATTCCAGATTCTGGTAACCCTTACTGTGAAGAAGTTCTTCCTGATGTCTAATCTAAATCTCCACGGCAGGGTCCAGGGCCCACAGCCTTGAGCTCCCCCTGAGGCAGGGGGCAGGGGGCGGGCAGGGGCAGGCAGGAGCTGTGCAGTGCTCCCACCCCCGCACCCAAGATGACCTATCTACCCCCCCCCCCAACATATGACAACCTGAGCCCAAAGCTCCAACCTACTCCGGCCCCTGGAAGGGTCTGTCAACTGCCTCCATTTCCCCCCCCCCCGGTGTAGGGCTGGACCCTGCAGGGCTGGGGGGTGGGGGTCAGCCCAGGCCACATCACATCACCTCCGCAGGAGCCCTGCCAGGCAACACCTACACCACCTAGCCCGGGGCTCCCAGGAGCTGGACACCTGGGTTTCCCCCTGCCCCGCCCCCCCCAAGCAGAGCAAGGCAGGGACTCTCCTATGTTTATTTGGGGGCGGGGGGGGGTACAGGCCGTCGCGCCAGGGCCGCAATAACTTAAAAACGTCCCAGGGCTCGGAGCGGCATGGGGAGTGGGGGCTACAGGGACAAACTACACCTATGTACAGGGCTGCGCTGCCCAGGCAGACGGGGAAGGGGAGGGGTTGCACTGGATCCCCACAGACGGGGGGATTGGGGCCAGGGCATCCTCCCACTCCAGCTGGGACCCCAGTGCCCCTCCCTGGGGAAGGCGGGGCAAGGACTTCCACACACCCAGGTCCCCAAAGCCCCTGGCCAGAACACCCCAGTATCCCGTCCCCACCACCCCTGGAGGGCCAGCCTCCCCGGAGTGCGGCCCCTCCCCCAGCATGGACTTGGCACCAGGGCCTGCTGGAGGCAGGGGGAGCCCTGCTAGCCCAGCGCAGCCCCCACGTGCCCCAAGCCAGGCCCTGGCACCAACTCAGCTCCCAGACCCCCTCCCCAGGCAGGACCCCCCGCCCCAACCTGCCTGCCCCAAGCACCCCTCCACTGCATGGGCAACCCGAACCCCAGCCCCAGGTCATCCCTGTACCCCAACCACGAGGCCGTAGCCACCTGCCCCAGGAGCTGCCCTAATCCAGTGCCCACCGAGGGAATGGCTCAGTGCCCAGATGCCCTAGGGCCTATCGGGGAAAGCTGGGCTGCCCCTCCAGCCCCCACGGCCCTGGGCCAGGAGGCAGGGTGGGGACTATGCCCAGCACATGCCAGGGCCTAGCCTCGCACCCAGGCCCTGGCGCTGGACCCTCTCTGGGGCTGTGGCCTGCAGAGGGGTCCTATGGTGGTCAGAGCCCGGCGCTTTGGTTGGGGAGGGTGGGCGGTGCTGGAGACAGAGCTGGAGGCATCTGGCAATGCGGTGACGTCCTAGCCCCATCCTGATGGGCCAGAGAGCCAGCGGTGCTGGGGATGTGCACAGGTCCCAGCTCTGGCACGGCGCTTCGAGGTGGGGACGGTGGCAGTGCAGACCCTCAGCCTCCGCGGGCAGCTGGGCAAGGCGGGGGCGGCGGGCAGGGCGCTTGTCACTGTCACACTCCTGGGACGTCGGAGCAGCCAGGGTTCTGCTTCCGCTTGATGCCCAGGTAGATGGCCACTGTGGAGGCATAGGCATCAGCATGGGGCCAGGGCCAAGACCCCACTCAGCTGTGCCTGGGTCTGGGGGCTGCCTGTACGGCAGGCGGGGTCTGTGCGAGACAGGCTGAGGGGCCCTGGGGAGAGTGAGGGGTTGGGAGGTGCTAAGAATGGGAAGGGCAGGGACGTGTGTGGGAGGGTTAAAGACAGCCCAGAGGTGTGCAGGGGGGTGGAGGGGTGGTCTGG
>NW_005842578.1:915176-918524 GCF_000455745.1 Alligator sinensis
TGGGGGTGGGGGGAGGGGCAGAGACAGGTAAGAGCTGCGGGGGACCCTGTGGGGGGCACGTACCTTGTGAGCGCAGGTCTCCTGATTCCCTCAGGTTTGTCTGCGACCCTGGGGGGTGGGGGGCAGCGTCAGCACAGGGCCTGGTCAGTTCAGCTGACCTCCCCACTAGTCTCCCCCAGGTAGGGCAGGGCCCTGGGCTGGGTACTACAGCCCTGATCCAGCACAGATGGCTGGGGGGGGGGGAGACACGACACGGGGGGCCCAGCATTACCTGCAGAGACAGCCCCATGGCCGCGGGACCAGGCATGGCCCCTGGGGCAAACCCCCACTTCCCAGCTTCCGGCAGGCCAAACTCAGCTGCCCCACAGCACAGGCCCCTGCATGGCACAGCCTCCACCCCACATCCCCCAGACCCGAGCTGCGCAGTGCAGGACACCCCCTTCTGTGACCATGGGGGGCTGTGGAGGTGCAAGAATGCCGCAGACCCAAAGGAAAGGGGCCAGGGGGGCCATGGCACTTACTGATCTTGGCCCCTTGCGGCAGGGAGGGACCCGAGACGCAGCGGTTCGAGTTCTGTCGCTTGGATGGGTCCAGTGTGACCCTGCGTGGGGGGGCACAAGGTGAGATGGCCAGAGCCAGACCCCATGGACCTGGCGTCCCCTCCCTCACTCAGCTTCTGCCCTCTCCCCACGCTGCACCCTCCCCCACTGGGAGAGTCTGGGGCTGAAGTAGCTGGGATCCTACAGCTAGCTCCTGCCCCTGCAGCCCCCTGCCCCTCCCACAGCGCCACAGCTGGGGGAAGCAGGACCACAGAGCCCTCCCACCAGCTGCTGCCCCCACCACGTCCCAGGCACACACCGGCGGGTGAGCTTGGAGGTGAGCTTGCTGAAGAGGTTGGAGGTGGCGCGGCTGCGGCTGTGGGGAGCGGGGGCGGCCTCATGGCTCAGCGTGGGTGACGTGGGCGGCCCGTTCTGCACGGTGCCGCGCCGGTCCCGCACCTGCCCTCCATGGAAGGTGCTGCGCACACTGGAGCCCCGCGCCAGGCGTGCTCGCTCGGCCGACGAGGCTGCCGTGATGCTGTGGCTGGATGGCGAGGCCGGTGGTACCCGGGCACTCACAGAGCTGGAGAGGGTGAGGGCAGATCCTGCAGTGCTCCCCTGCCCCCCCACATCCCAGACAGTGCAGCAGCCCAGGCCCCGCAGGGATGAGAGCGGCTGAGAGGAGCTGCCAGCCCGCGACAGCCACAGCAGGGCCCAGCGGCTCTGCAAAGCACCAGGGGGGTGGGGGGGGGTCATCTCAGGCCGGGCCTGGTGCATCACAATGCTGCCTGCAGGCTGCAGCCCCATCGACTGAGTTGGGCATGGAAACTGGGCTGAGAGCCAGCACCGGTGGCCAGGGAACAAGCAGGGGAAATGAGATGCTCGCTGCCTGAATGACCCTTCCCCATCTTCTGTGGTGGCCTGGCTCCGTGACCCAGTCTCCCAGCCCAGAGGATGCCTGAGCCTGGTGTGGTCAGCTCTGGCCAGAGCAACCAGACCCCTGTGTCCATCTAGCCACGCTACCCACCCTGTGCAGCCGCTGCACCTGTGGTACCTGTTCTCTTTGCCATTCTGCAGCAGGGAGTGGCGGTCAGTGCCGGGGCGCTCGGTGCACACATATGTGTTCCTCCGTGTCATCACACTCGACGGGATGTTGTTCTGCAAGGCACCGCACCGGGCTGAGCCGGGACCCTGGGCTCCAGACCCTTGTACCCCTCCCTGGTGCTGCACTAAGCTGAGCCAGGACCCCAGGCCCCTGTACCCCCACACCCTGGCACTGCACTGGGCTGAGCCAGGACCCTGGCCTACCTGCGCTGCACCCCCATGCCCTGGAACTGCATCGAGGTGAGCCTGGTGTCCTGTACCCACTCTGGTGCCATGCCAGGCTGAACCAGGACTCCCCAAACCTCCCCACGCCCTGGCACTGTCCCTCCCCACTCACTCACCGTGGTGACAGCGCTGTCCTTGCGCCGGTCAGGGATCTCAGCCTTGTTGGGATTGTTGGCACTGCTCACCATGGGGCTGGAGGGGGGGATGCCACGCCCGCTGCCCACCATGCTGCAGCTGGCCTTGCGTGGTGGCATGCGCTCCTCCTTCAGCTCTGCCTCGCCTGTGCTCGTGGGGCTGCGCTTGGGGTGTGCCGGCACTGGCGATGGGCCACCTGCAGGGAGGGGGGGCACTTAACACCGGTACCCAGCCCCACTCATGCCGGCACCAGGTAGCCCCTGCGCCAGGGTCTTAGCCCAGCTCCACCCTGCCCAGCTCCTGCCTGCCTACAAGCACTCACAGAAGTCGCTGTGCCGTCGCTGGCGGTGATAAGTGGAGGTGCTGCGCTGGCTCTTGCTGTGAGACGAGGCCTTACTGGAGCCGTTGGAGACCTCGCTGGGTGCCCGCACCCTTGCCAGAGACAGGCTGCTGCCCGTGCGGGACTCGCCGCCCTCCACCTGCTGGCACACAGGTACCAGTGACCCTGCCAGCCTGACCCAACTATGCCCACCTCCAGCCCAGGCACCAGGCCTGAGCCCACAGCACCAGGTTCTGACCCAGGGCAGGACAAACCCAGTGTGGCCCATGCCTGGGACAGAGCATGGTGCCTACGGTCCCCCGGCCCACGCAGAGTCCAGCCCTCACTCACCTCTGTCTTCCTGCCCAGCAGGAGGTAGGTGGCCGTGACCTCATTGTACTTCTGGCTGCTCAAGGACTCCTTGATCTCCTCACGGGTGTAACCCATGCCCACCATCACCTCTGGGAGACACAGCCCGTCAGCCCCAGTTACCTGCTCATGGGTCTGGACACAGCCCCCGACGCCAGCCCGGCCATGGGCAGAGCCTGAGAGTCACTACCCACTGCATAGATCCCGTGTCCCCTGGGAACTGGGCACCTTGATACTCCCATGCCCACCCCCACCAAGAGACCCGCGGGCATGGTCCCAGCCATGGGCAGCTGGCACCAGTCAGAGCAGGGCAGGACACCCCGTGGCCCCATGCCTGGCTCACCGATGCGCTTGGTGTCCCCGAAGTCCTCCTCTGGCTCCTTGTAGGGCTTCAGCTCGTCGCCCTCATACCCAATGTTGATCCACTTGTCCTTCATGATTTGCTAAAAGCAGCAAGTGTGTTTGGGGTGTGACCCCCTCAATGGGGCAAGCAGGCCACATCCCCCAGCTCCTGGGCAGGGAAGGCACCCCCCCGGGGCAGGAGACAGCCCTCTGCTCCCCCGCAGGCAGGGCAAGGCCCCCAGCCCCTACCCCAGGCCAGCTGGCCCCAACGCCAGCGGCAGCAGCAAGGCTCCAGGGAATGCAGGCCGGCAGGCG
>NW_005842578.1:918638-922616 GCF_000455745.1 Alligator sinensis
TACAGCCCCATGCTAGAGCGGGTGGGGGGCAGCCATGGGGTGGGGTGGGGGGTCTGGGTCACAGGATCCACTAGAGAGGAGCTGAGGGGACAGCCTGGAGCCACATGGTCTTACCCTGTCCATGGCCACCGCATCCTTAGGAGCCCACCTGTGGCTGGCCCCATGAAGCCCATCCGTGGCCAGTGTACCCCTGGCAGCCTGTTCATGGCCAGCTTGCCCCACAGGGCCTGGCCATGCCTTGCGCAGCCCCGGGGGCCCCGTTTGTGGAGGGCTTGCCCTGGGGGGCCTGTCCATGGCCTGCTCACCAGGGGCCCCTCTGCAGCCGCCTCACCTCCAGGGTGCAGCGCTTGGCCGGGTTCAGCACCAGGAAGCGTCGCAGGATGTTCTCGCAGTCTGTGGACATGTAGAAGGGCACCCGGTACTTGCCCCGCAGCACCCGCTCGCGCAGCTCCTGGGGGGCGGGGGGAGGTCAGGCAAGTGAACCCCCTCCCCCCATCTCTGCCCCTGTGGCTGCCCCGGACCGAGGGGTCACCTCCTCCCACCCCCGGGCCCACCTTGAGGTTCTGGCCATCGAAAGGCAGGGAGCCAGAGACAAGGGTGTAGAGGATGACACCAAGGCTCCAGATGTCGACCTCGGGGCCGTCGTACTTCTTGCCCTGGAAGAGCTCAGGCGCGGCATAGGGGGGGCTGCCGCAGAACGTATCCAGCTTTGAGCCCAGTGTGAACTCGTTGCTGAACCCAAAGTCAGCGATCTTTATGTTGGCATCCGCGTCCAGCAGCAGGTTCTCGGCCTGGGAGGCAGGAGCAGGGTCAGGACCAGGCCTGCCCAGGTGGGGCGCTGGATGGGTGAGGGGGTATTTGGACCCTGCTTCCCTAGGGAACCCCAGTGTCAGGCATGCCCAGGAGAGTCTGGGGGTGGGGAGAAGGCATGAGGACCAGCCTACCTGGGGGGGCAGGGGGCTGGGGCAGGGCCAGCTGGCTCAGTGGTGAGAGCCGGGGCCAAAGAGCAGGGCTGTGCCCGGGTCTCACCTTCAGGTCCCGGTGGACGATGTTCTTCTGGTGGCAGTAGTGCACAGCCGAGACGATCTGCGAGGCAGCAGGGTGGGACGTGAGCTGGAGAGATCCTCCTGATGCCCCGCAGCAGTCACAGGGGCAGCAGGCAATGCCCAGGCCACGGTGCCTGGGGTCCAGCCCGGGCCAGGGGCAGCCTCATGATACCCTCCCACCACATGCGGGGGCTGGCACCCCCCCAGTTGTCCCTGATGGGGGTCCCTGTGCACCCCCCAGGTGGGCGCAGACCTGTCTGAACTTGGCCCGGGCCTCCTTCTCCTTCATCCGCCCGTGCGACACGAGGTAGTCAAAGACTTCACCTGAGGAGAGCAGCCATTACCGCAGTGGGCCAGGCAGGCCATAACGGGGGCATGAGGGCAGCTACAGCGCCGGGATGGGGGGGTCAGAGCCATGCGGGCCTTGAGGGGGGGTCTCACCAGCACTAGCATACTCCATCACCAGGTAGAGCGTCTTCTCCGTCTCTATCACCTCAAACAGCTTCACTGTGGGGCACAGCAGTGGGTTAGCCCCCTCAGCCCCTTCCTGCCCTTGACACCCCAATCCCTGCCCTACCATTTAGCCTCTTCCCCCTCAAACACATTCCCCCCCAACCTTGCCCTGGTCCTCCCCACCCGTGGGGCCCATAGTCCCCACTGCCCCAGTACTCAAGGCCCAGGCACAGGCCCTGAGGGTGGGGGGGCCTCCACCCCTGGGACATGGGGCAGTGCCACACCTGGCCCCCCCCACCCACCCCAGCTCACCAATGTTGGGGTGGTTCAGGCCCTTCATGATCCGCACCTCCCGGAAGAGCTGTGGGGGAGATGGGGGGGCAGGACCCTTCTCAACCCCTCTACCCGGCCCTGCCTACTCCACAGCAGGCCCCAGGTCCCACTGCCCCCACCACCTGTGGGGCCTCATCCTGGGAACCTGGAGCTAATTAGCAGCCCTTGGTCTCCATGCTCTCTGCAGCTGCTGTTACTGCTAATTAGAGATTGTGGGGGGTTGCAGGATGCATGAGCAGCCGGCAGGGTGCATGGGGCAGAGGCACAGGACAGGGGCCATGGGGGTACCAGGCTGTGGGGCAGGGCCTGCTCCAGCTGGGGTGCCCCCCACCGGGCCCTGGGAGCTCCCCTGGGTCCTGGTGGCGGGGTCCATGTCCCCGCTCTGGGCCCACCTGGGCCCCCCTCACCTTCTGCAGGCTTGTGGGGTTCAGCTGCGTCTTGTCGATGATTTTTATTGCAACCTGCAAGCCAAGAAGGTGCTGCTGAACACAGGGTAGGGGGGTAGCTGCCCTGCCCTGAAGCCCCATGCCCCCCGCCAGTCCGTGCCCCTGCCAGGCCTCCGCCCCTCACCTCCCGGCCAGTGAGGATGTGCCGCGCCAGCTTGACCTTGGCGAAGTTGCCCTTGCCAATGGTCTTGAGCAGGCGGTAGTTGCCGATGTGCGGCTGCTCCTCGGGGCACGAGGCGATGGAGTTGCGGCAGCGGGCGCCCAGCGACCGGCTGGACCACGATGAGCCCTTCTCCGACCGGCTACTGCCCAGCGTGGAGAGCTGGGGGGGCAGAAGGGGGGGGAGTGTCAGCAAGACGCAGCCCCCACCCAGCACAGAGCCCATGTGACCCCCAGCAGTTACCAGGACAGGGCCCAGCCCATGCCACCGGGACCTGCAGCAGCCTGGCGGCCCTAGGGCCCCCCCAGGCACCTGGGAGGAGCTGCTGGCCTGGAGTGCAGTCAGGGCTGGACAGTGCTCCTTGGCAGCCCCAGGGCAAGCTCCTTTGGGCGCCAGTGCCTGCCCAGCTCCGGTCTGGGTGCACAGGGATCGCTGGCAAAGCTAGAGCCAGGCTTCATGCTAGGGGGTACCGCAGCCATGGCCCCCCACAGCAGGCCTGGCCCCCTGACCCAGCTGGGGGCACCCATTGCAGGCCCAATCCAGGCCACACACTCCCCTTCCAGAAACTGCACCAGCCAGCACCACGGGCCCCTGCTCATGCCACAGAGGTTGCCCACCGCCTTCTGCCCACAGCCAGGCAGTCCCTGGGCCCCTGGCCCCTGGCCCCGAGCAGGAGCCTGGCCTCACTGCTCCCTGGCTGGAACCTCCCGGGTCCCCGTGCCAAGAGGTGCCTTTGCTGCGGATCTGGGCTCGCAGCCCAGTCAGGGGAGTGTGGAGGGCATGCAGGCCCAGCCTGCGTGTCCCGTGGCTCCTAGCCCCCTGCCATCCTGTGCCCAGGCCCAGCCCAAGCACCAGGCAGGGCACAAGCTGGCCCCATGGAGCTCAAGCCTGCTCCATACTGAGAGCGTGGGCAGCGCCTCAAGGCTCCATGAGGGCCAGTCCCTTGGCTCGCAGCCCCTCAGGCCACAATCACCCCTGTGGTGGTGCTGGCAGCCTCCCCCTACGGCCCAACTGAGGGGCACAGCAGCCATTTTGAGAGAGGGCAGCTCAAGCGCAGCCCTGACACAGTGCAGGCCCTGAAGGCCACGGCCACTGGGCACGTGTCAGCTCAGCTGAGCACCATGACCTGGGCACACAGGCCTGCTCTGGAGGGGAGCACAGGTGCAGGGCCACAAGGGGCCCTGGGTGGGGGACACGCAGTGGCAGCCTGTGCCTCGGAGCCATGTCCTCTGTGACCACACCGAGCTCACCCTACTGCTCCCCTCCAGGCCTGCCACGACAGACCCCCTACCCCATGCAGGGCAGCAGCGTGTACGGGCTTTGCCCCGTGGGACCTAGGTGTGTGGCCAGCAGGGCCCCAGTGGCAGGCGTGCTGGGTGAGGCTCCCTCCCGGGCTGGGTGGGGCTCGCGCCTCACACAGGAGGCCAAAGACAGGCGGGCGAGACAGGCCAGGGCGGGTGCAGGCAGCTCCAGTGTGCCCAGCCCATGAGGGAATCCAGACACCCAGACCCGGACGAGACTGGCTGGCCAGACAACCCGG
>NW_005842578.1:922731-924123 GCF_000455745.1 Alligator sinensis
AGGGCCAGAAGGATCAAGGCCTTCTCTGCCCCTGCCAGCCCAAGGAGTCCCCACACTTTACCTCCCTGGGCAGGGCTGCCCATGCCAAGGGCTGCCTGCTGCCAGTCTCTGCGCCTGGAGCTGCATGGGGAAGGGCAGCATCGATCTGCTCGGCCGCTCCATAGCAGCCCAGGTGCATTCTGGGAGCAGGCAGCTGAGGCCACGGAGCTGGGGCAAGGACACTGGGTGGACCGTCCCTGCCGCACCCCTCCCTGCTGCCCCAGCGCCATGCCAGGGCTGCGCCAGTGCTGCCAGGGGAGAGCTTGGGCAGCCGGTGCCCCCCCATGGCTGTGAGTGTGCAGCGCCCCCTGCCCCCGCTTCGCCAGGGAACACCACGGCAGTTGCTAAGGAACCACCTTGCATCAGAAAGCCGCCCGGCCAGGGGCCAAGCCAAGCCGGAGATGCCGCCACGGGTGGCACTGGGGGAACGAGGCCCTGCAGAGAGCAGTGTGGGGCCAGGCTGAGTACCGCATGGAGCTCAGGGCGGCAGGGATGCTCTGTGTGCACAGCCTGCCTGGCTCCCCCTTTCCCTGTATCAATGTGTCTGCATGAGATGGAGACAGTGCAGGCACCTGCAGGGTGTGCAAATGTGTGTGTGTGCGCGCGCATGCATGGGGCCTGAAGCTCAGTGTATGTGTTCATGTGGGGCCTGGAGCTCAGTGTGTGTGTACACTTGGGGCCTGGAGCTCAGTGTGTGTGCGCATGTGTGTGTGTGTAACACACAGGGCCTGGAGCTCGGCATGTGTGTGAGTGTACATGGAGCCTAGAGCTCAGCATGTGTGTGTGTGTGTGTGTGTGTGTGTGTGTGTGTGTCTGTGTATACACACGGAGCCTGGAGTTCAGTGTGAGCCTGGAGTTCAGTGTGCCTGCATGTGCACATGCAAGGCCTGGAGCTCTACATGCATGTGGAGCTCAGCATGTGTGTGTGTGTGTGTGTGTACATGGAGCCTTGAGCTCAGCATGCGTGCATGTGTGTGTGTGTATGTATGGGGCCTAGAGCTCAGTGTGCATGCATATGTGCATGTGCTTGTACGTGCATGGGGCCTGGAGCTCAGCATGTGTGCGCCTACATGGGGCCTGGAGCTCAGTGTGCATGATGCATATGTGCGTGTGTGTGGATATGCCTCTATGTACGTGGGGCCTGGGACTCAGCGTGCCTGCATATGTGCATGTGTGTACCTGCAGGGCCTGAAGCTCCGTTTGCATGCGTGTGTGACAGCCGGGGCACCGGCACCTCCCGGCGCGCACATGCACCCGCGCTCCCGCACACTCAGCCTCGGTCCCCAGCGCCTCCCGGGGCCACGCGGAGTCCGCAGCCGGGGCGCGGGTGGGGGCAGGGCGGGCCGTGCGGCG
>NW_005842578.1:927683-928359 GCF_000455745.1 Alligator sinensis
CCGCCCGCCGCGGGGCCAGTGCCCGGGGCCAAGACAACGCCGGCTGCAGCTGGGCCGGGGCCAGGGGGCTGAAGCAGCTGCCCCCCGGGAAGACCCCCTTCCCCACGAGAGGGGTCTGTCCTCTGTGCGGGGCCGGAGCAGGCGGCGGGTCGGGGCTGTGTAGGGCTCCGAGCCCCAGACGGTCCGGGCCGGCGCTGGCTCCACGGGGGCTTCGAGCTCCAGCCTACAAACGATAGATGAAACTATCCCTGGTCCCGGCCTCGCCCCGCGCTCCGCCGAGCTGTTCTGGCCTTGCGCAGCCCACGGGCAGGCCCAGCTCCTGCGCCCGGGGCTCTGGACTACGGCGCCCAGACGGGGCGGTGGGGAGAGAACCCAGGGGAGACCCGGGGCCGTCAGTACCCTGCTGCTGGGGGGGGTCTCCCCGAGGCCACCGGGCACTGCCAGCCCCTGCCCCTGCCCTGCCTTTGGCCCCGCTGACCCGGAACGCAGAGGTTGGGGGCAGAGAGAGCGGTGCCCTCCCCCACCCCCCGCCCCCAGCGGGGACCAGCGATGACCCTGCCGGCGTGGGAGGCTCCGGCCGGCGGGGAGGGGCTTCCTCCTCGGATATCCCCCTTGTCCCAACTCCGCGGGAGCGCAGAGCTGACAGACGGGCAGACGGCGCGGGCATGGATTGACG
>NW_005842578.1:928486-937650 GCF_000455745.1 Alligator sinensis
CCCTGGCGCCGGCTGGAAGGAACCCAGGCATCCGCGTTCCGCCTTCGGGGAGCTCAGTGGACGCCGGGGCCGGGGGCTGCGGGCAGGAGAGCCCGAGCATGCCAGGGGCTGTCCCCGCGCCAGGTCCGCCTGCCTCCCATTGCCCCTCGCAGCGCGGGGCCGTGTCCGGAAAATCCCCTCCTCTCTGCACCACGCAGCCGGGACAGAACCCAGGAGTCCGGCTCCGACCACTGAACCCCACTCCCCTTCCGCTGCCGGAAAAGGACAGCGGAGTCCGGATGGCCTCGCTTGAACCCCTAGACACCCTACCCTTGAACCCCTAGCCACTTCCATATGGGCAGCTAGAGCTTCCACCCCCCGCCTGGCTTTGCACGCCCCAGTCCCATTCCGGAGCTATGGAGAACCCAGGAGTCCGGCCTCCCGAGGAGCTCCTGCGTGAGTTCCCTCTCCCAGGCAGGGCCTGCGGGCAGGACTTGGGTGGCCGGGGCGGGGGGGCACAAGCTGCAGTGCCCTTCCATGGTCTCCCCGGAGCTTGGTCCCGCTGACACTTCCTCAGTTTCCAAGCTGCGCCCCCTCTGCAGATGGTAACGTCTCCCGGATATGGGCCCCGGGGCTGGTACAACACACTGGGGGCATCTGAGAGCCAGCAGGCCCCTTCCCCAGTAGGGGTGTGCGTGCACACGTGTGTGCATGCAGGTATGTTTATGCATGTCAGAACGTGGGTAAGGCTATGTGGGTGCATGTAGGCATGTCTGTGTATGCCAGAGTGCACGCAAGTCTCCACGTGGGTGCATGTGTGCAGGCAGGGCGCAGACATGTGCAGGCAGCCATGCACCCAGTTCTCTGTCCATGCTTGTACACATCATGGATATGTGGTGCAGAGGCTTGCATTCCTGGTGGTGCACTATTCATGGATGTATGCACAAGGTGCATGCATTTGTGTGCACACACTTGAGCACTTGTGTGCAGCATTCTTGGGCATATATGTACTGTGTGCATAGTGCATGTACATGTGTGCGCGCACACAGTGTGCATGTGTATGGTATACACTGTGTGCACATGTGTGCGAACATGTGCAGTGTGCACTTGCTGTGTATTTGTAGTGTGTGCAGTGTACCTGCATGCAGTGTGCATGCATGTGTGTGTGCAGCATGTGCAATTGTACGTGTGTGTATGTGTGCAGTGTGTATACATATGTATGTGCATGCAGTGGACCTGTAAGCAGAGTGTGGGGAGTGTGTGGAGGGGTGCAGCTTGCCCCAGGGCTGTGTCCTCCTTGGTCCCCCATTCCCCACCCCCCATGACACTGCCCCTGGGGCTTCTGCTGGCCTGAGGGAGACAGCTGCACCCAAGACCCCCGTGGGGGGTGTGGGTGGGGGGGATGCAGGAGCCTGTGGATTAGGAGCTTCTGGTCAGTGGGGTGGTCATGCACACACACACAGACACTTACCCATACACATATGTGTGCATACATATATCATGCAGACATGTACATGTGTATGCAGACATGTATGCATGCACACACAGGTATACACACATGCACATATACTATGCAGATGAATGCTTCACACACACATGCATGCCCAGGCTGAGCAGCCTCCATCCCTGTGCCACCCATGTGCCTCAGGCTTGCACTAGTGTGAGGGGGCAGTCTCCACTTCACCTTCTGGGGCCTTGTGGCCACCTGCAGGGAGCTGCCCCCTCACTCTGCTTTGGGCTGCAAGCCATAGGAAGGGGGGAGAGGGCCTGAGACCCCATGGGCACACTTCTTCCCTCACTGGCACTCCTCCCTACTGCTTCTCATCTCCCCTCCAGTGCAGCACAGGACTCCCAGACACCTGGGTTCCTTCCCTGCCTTGCTCACGTGTGCAGCTACACCTCCCTCCGCCCCTCCCAATCTGTGCCGGCAGCCCTGACTTGTGTCAGCCGGATCAGGCAGCACAGAGCTGCTCAGCCAGGGTGGGAGGACAGCACAGTCCTGACATGGGGCCCCAGGGACCTGGCCCAGCCTGACCCAGCCCCCTCTCCACTGGGGGTGCATGCACAGGTGCCCTGAGCACCAGGCCCTGGGGGCACCAGGGACAGGCAGCGGGGACCAGTCTCTAGGGGGCAGGGACGGGGCCTCCAGGCTCCCTCGGACCCTAACGCTGCCTCCCCGTTCCCCTGCAGCTCCGGGCACGCAGTCATGCCAGTCCTGAAGAACCTCGCTAAGCTGAAGGTGCCTGTGGGAGGCACTGAGGCCCTGATCCTGCCCAGCACCAACCCCTTTACACCTGGCTCCGAGGAGGAGGAGGCCAACACCAGGCTGCCCAACGGGGATGTCAGGGAACAGTGGTGCCAGCAGCGCCGGGCCACACTGGAACGGCTGGTGGGACTCTCACCCTTCCGCAAGAAGGGCCCCGAGCGTGGCTCCTTCCTGGGCCGCCTGCTGCTGGGGCCTGAGGCAGAGCCCAGCCTGCGGGTACCCAAGCACCGGAAGCCACGGCGCCGCTCTGAGGACTTCAGCCTGCTGCAGTGCCGCAAGCCCAGCCTTGGCGAGGCTGAGCGGGACAGCCCTGGTGACACCCTCCGGCGCATGGCCTTCCTCAAGCTGGGCCGTGGTGCCTGGCCCCGCCGCGCCTCGCTGGCTGACCAGCCGCGCCCTGCCAAGGCACCTGAGCCAGGACCTGTAGCCGAAGAGCTGGAGTCGGAGCTGGACTCCGAGCCTGTCACTGAGGCCAAGGAGCCGCTGTCAGGTGAGCCGGGGCCCGGGGTCTGGCCAGGTGTTGTTCCCTGACACAGCTGTGGAGCCACAGGCCACAAGGTAACACCTAGCAGTCACAGACAGGGCACTGGGGGCTCCTTTAGGGGATACCAGTGGCTACCAGGACTTGGGGCCAGGAGTTGGGTCCTAGGACTCCAGGGCTGTGACCCCAGGACAGCCCAGCCCTGACCCTGCTTCTTATCATCCCAGTAAATAGCTGGGCCAGGTGGGCCCCTGGGAGCACCCTGGGGGCAGGGCAGGAGGGGGATGCCTCTGCATCCCCCAGCGCAGGGCCCTGCTTGCTCCATCGTCTCCAGATCCCCAGAGCCCCTTGCAGCCAGTGCCATGGCCCCTAACCCGGGAGCTCTTTGCCCTGCAGGCCAGCAGGCAGGGGGAAGCTGCAGGCCTCAGGGCAAGGTCCACACTAGGGGCTCCTGACCTCCCCCCTCCCCCCAGCTGTCTCATGCCCTGTCAGGCCTCAGGTCCCAGATTGCCTGTGCAGCTGCCTGTGTCTGCCCAGAACTACTTGTGCTTCTTGAGGCCTGGGCTCTGACGCCCTTTGCCTTGGGAGGGGCTGGGACACATGCTCTGTTTTCCCAAGACCCACAGTCCCTTGCCCCCCCAGGCCTGCCAGTGCCCCTCACTCCTGACCTGAAGCCCTCAACCCCCTGCCCCCTCAGGCCTGCAATGCCCCTTACTCCTGGCCCGCAGTCCCCTGCCCCCCAATCCCAGGGGGACCCAGTTAAGCCCTGCCTTGCCTCCCATCCCTGCAGTGCTAGAGATCCTGGAGCTTATCCAACGGCGGGACCTGCTGGCGGCCGATACCCATATCCTAGAGCTGGAAGCAGAATGCGAGCGGGCGGAGGATGGTGGGCGCCAGGCCAAGGATGTAGAGCTGCTGTATGAGGCACTGCTGCGCCAGCTGTGGGCACTGCTGGCTGAGGCGCTGCAGGCACCGGGCCCCTACATACCTCTGGCGCTGCTGGTGGGCGTCTTGGAGCAGGAGGAGCTGGCTGACGAGCGCTGGCTGGTGGCGCGAGGGTCGGGGGGGCTGCGTCCACGGGCACTGCGGGAGCGCTGGGCCAAAGCAGTGGCACAGGCCGTGGGTGAGCGGCTGGGGCAGTGCGCCAAGGATGCCCCTGAGGCCCTGCCCGCCCGGCTGGACCGGCTGGCGCAGTGCGCGGTGCGGGACCTGCGGGCTCTGCGCTGCTACCAGTTGGGTGTCTACCCCCCAGCCTACGGCGCCTTCGGCATCTATGCCCGCAGCTACCACCACGCCCTGGCCCAGCACCTGGCTGCCCTCGCCCGGCAGCCCCTCAGCATCGCCGACCTCTACGCCCTCCTTCAATGGCACTGCAACACCTACCACCAGTAAGTGCCTGCCCAGGGCAGGATGGCAGGACATGGGATAGCACAGGGTAGCACAGCAGGACATGGGATAGCATGGGGCAGCACAAGGTGGCACAGGATAGCACAGGGCACCACAGCACAGCATGGTATGGTGCAGGGCAGAACATGGGATAGCACAGGACAGCTCAGGATGACACAGGGTGCCATGACATAGTGCAGCATGGGATAACACAGGGCAGCACAGGATGACATGGGGCAGCATGGGATAATATTGGCAGGCATGGCATAACATGGGGAGAGTGGGGGGATCTGTTGACCCCAAGTGATGGCGCTGGGCAACTCCAGCCCTGCCGCCCTGCCCCTGCCCCTGCCCCTGCCCCTGCTGGGAGTCCCCAGGGGCACAGGCCAAGGAGAGGAAGGGGAGTGGGAGGCAGGGGTCTTGCCCAGGTTCAGGGCTTGGCTCGGGGTCCCTGGCTATGTGTGGGGTAGGGGCTGTGGCCAAACACCCCCCAGTGCATGTGTGCCCACAGGGTGGTGCTAGGCCAGCCGGACATTGCCCCCCTGCTCGGCGCCGAGGAGCTGGGGCCCCTCCTGCCCTTGGACACACAGCGCAGCCTGGAGGAGGCCTGTCTCTCTGCCGTGGAGGTACTGGGTCCTGGAGGGAGTGCGGGATGTCACTATGGTAAAGGCGGGGCATGAGTGGTGTAGAAACCCTGAGATATGGGGGACTGCCCCAGGGGGCTTTTGCTGGGGGGCAGGGGAGCCACGAGCCCCCTGCCCACCCCCTCATGTGGCCCCCAGGCCAAGATCATGGCAGAGCTGGCACGGGAGCTGCAGGCGGATGAGGAGCAGTGGGGGTGCGAGCCGGGGAGCAAAGACGTCCGGGAGAGCCTGAGCAGCCGTGTGATTACGGTACGGGGGCGTGTCCATGTCGCCCCCAAGTTGCGTTCAGCCCGGCACCACTCCCCTGCTCCCCATGAGCCCCAGGCTGTGACTGCCGCACAAGCCCCAGCCCTCCCCAGTGGTCTGGGTCTCAATGCCCCCAGCCCACAGCCCCAGGGCAGCTTTGGCTCTCGGGACCCTAATCCCAGTCCTCACCCGCATCACTCTGGGTCCTGTGATTCCCAGTGCCATGGGGGGCCAGATGGGTTGAGGCCCCCCAGGGCCTATCTGCCTGGCAGAGGTCCAGACCCCAGCGGCAAGGTCTGAGAGGGACCCCCTTCCCCAGCAGGTGCTGCAGACGCACGTGGATCGAGCTCCCCAGATCACACCCGAGTTCGGGGCACAGATGGCAAGGGGCTGCCTGGCCAGTCTGGCCAGCTTCCTGCAGAGGTACAGGGTGGGGGTCCTTATGTGTCTCCAGGGGGTGGGGTGTGGGGGCTGGGCAGGAGGAAGATGCCTTGCATGCTGGGCCAGGCCTGTGTTGCAGGGCTCCGGGCGGTGCGGGGAGCCCCCAGGGAGGGGCGTGCAGTGAGCCCAAGGGGCTCCAAGCTTCCCTTCACTTGCACCTTGTCCCTGGTACAGCTTCCAGAGGAAGGTGGAGCGGTTCCACGCGGGGCAGGGTGAAGGCAGCCCCCCTGCGGATGCCTACCTGGATCGCACCATTGCCCTAGTCAACTGTTGCCCCCCCTTCAGGTGAGCACAGACCCCTTGCCCCTGCCCTGAGCCCTCTCTGCCAGCGAGGCCCAGCCCCTGCTGGTGCCAAGATGGCAGGGGGTGCCTGGGGTCGCATAGGCCAGTCAGCTTCAGCACCTCCTGCAGGGCCTTTGTGGAGCAGCTGGGGTGCTGCGACCCACCTGAGAGCAAGGACACCCATGGCCAGGCCAGCGCCTGCTTAGACAGGGTGAGCCAGCTCTGCCAGCGGGCCCTGGCCCAGCGCCTGCTTGAGGACCTTAAGGTACCAGGGCTCGGGGGGGGCGGGGAGGGGAGTGCAGGGGCTCCCAGTGCTGACCCAGCTTCCCCTCAGCCTTACTTCAACAAGCTGATGAAGCATAAATGGCTGACAAGCTCAGAGGCCTTCGACACCATCATCGCCCTGTTCCGTGACTACGCCCAAAGGCTGCGCAGGATGCGGCCCGAACCCTACCAGGTGGGTCCCATCTGCACCCCTCTCCAGCCCTGCTTCTGCTGGTGCCCCCTCCCAGTGCCCCCCGCCCCCTGCTTCTGGCTCACATGCCCCCCCCCCTCAATGCAGCACCAGGGACCTTGTGGGGGGCGGGGGCAGGGAGCAGCCCCCCAGTTTCCCACCTCCCACCGTCACACAAGCCCCTGCCCCACCTCATGTGTGGGGCAAGGCCCAAGGGGGCTGTAAGGCCTCCAGCCGCACAGGGGCTGGAGCAGGGCAGGGCAGGGGCAGCCTGCTGACCCTTGCCCCCCACAGGAGCTGGTGGCTGAGCTGCACCGGCGGGTGCTGGTGGAGTACGTGCGGCCCCTGCTCCAGGTGCGCATTGTGTGCACCTCAGCCAAGATGCGTGCCCGCCTGGCCGCCAAGCTGAGCGACGAGGCCCGGCAGCTGCAGGACCTCTTCAGCCGCCTGGTGAGTGCAGGCCGGGGGGCTCCAGCCACTGCCCCATGGGTGGGCACTGGGGCACCTGCCTCCCAGCCAGGCCATGCCCCTTCCTTGTGGGAATGACCCCTCCAGTGTCGTCCCCCCAGGAGTCCACGGCATCATGGCTGAATGCGGCTGTGCCCCACCTGGCTGACATCGTGGGGCTGGAGGACACGGCATCTGTGCAGATGGAGGTTGGGCTGCTAGTGCGGGACTTCCCCGATGTGCGGTGAGTGTGGGGCGCAGGGCAGGGGCGTGGTCTGACTGGAGTGCGGCCCCGCAGGGACCAAAGGTGGGGACGCAATTATCAGCTCCCTGCGCCTCTTCTCCCTCCCACCATGGGAAGGTCCCTGCCTCCACTGCCATGCGGGAGCCTTGAGGGAGTGGGTCCTGGCCCAGGGGTCTCCCAAAGAGCCTGTTTCCCTCGGGGCAGCAGAGCCCCTGACCCCGGCAGGGCCCCAGTGCTTGGGGGCTCCGGGTCATGTCTGTTGGGGCCAGGACCCCTGGCCTGGCACGTGCATCCCGTGCTATCCCTTCCGGCCTGGGACCAGCTCGCCCCAGCACGGCCTTCTCATCCTGGCCAGGCCTGGCACTCCAGGCTTTTGGTTGCTGCCCCCACCTCCACCCCCAAGGTGGTTGCGGGCAGGGCACGTTGGTGCCAGACCCGCACCCGGCATGTCCCAGGGCCCTGGGAGCCTCCAGTCGGGAACAAACAAACAATAGATCAAAGGTGAAGTGGAAACGGTGATTAGGGCCATTCCTGGACGGGCAGGGAGGGGCCCCGCACCGCCCTGCCCTGCCTGCAGCTCTGCCCTGGCACAGGGGCAGGGGCCAGGAGCAGAGGCAGCCTCCAAGAGGGTCCTCCCAGGGTGGGGCAGGGCCAGCCTGGGATTCGCTTGCCCCAGACCCGCACTCAGACTCCCTGGGGGTACTGGGACCCATGATGCCCAGCATGGACGCAGGCCCGTTTGTGGCACCCCCTGCCCAGCCCCACAGTGACCACCCCAGGGGCTGGAGGTGGCACAAGTGGGGGAAGGGCTGTGGTGCCCAGTCCCCCCTCCCCAGCATCACATGTCCCAGCCCAGAAGAGACCCCTGGATGGCCTGACCCAGATGCCATGTGCCCCCCAGCTTCCCTGGGCCGACCTCCCTCCTTGGCTGGCAGGGACAGGGACGGGGTGCTGTGGCTGGGACTCTGCTGTGGGGTCCAGGCACTGCCTGGCACGTGGGTGCCCCACGCTCAGCCTCCCCGCCTCACTTTGCTGGCCAATGGCATGTGGCCCCTGCGCCCCACAGCTTCTGCCCGCCTGGCGCTATAAATACCCAGCCCTGCGGGCGCCTGCGTCACCAGGGGAGCTGTGGTGTGCTGTGTCTCACACCCGCTCCCGGCCCCCTTCCTGCTGCCTCATCCGGCTTTGGAGAGCAGCAGGAAGCAGACCCGCACGGGTAGGGGGCTTGGCTCCAGGCTCCGTCCCATGCTCAGGGGATTCTCCCCTGCCCTCCCCTCTGCTCCACCTTGCACATGCATGTGCACACACAGCTCCGGCTGTTCCCTCGCTGCCTCTGCCAGGACAGGCCCCACGGTCAGGATGAGGCCCTGGGGACTGGGGAAATCCGCTCTTGTCCCACTGGGAAGAGACCCTGGGGCTGGGGGGTGGTCTCTTCTGTCTGTGCCCTTGGCCCTGGGGATGCAGCCCCAGTGCCGTGGGGCCCAGCTGGCGCTGCCCTGCTCCAACTGGGCCCCAGGCAGCCCCCCTGCACCCAGCCCCTTCCCGGCAGCGGGCGGGGAAAGGTCGGCCTGGCTCCGGGAAGTGCCCGAGGAAGGAAGCACTGCAACACGCCGGGCCAGCGTCCTCAAGCTGCCCCGGCTCCAGGGGACAACAAGGGGCCCACAGGGCAGCCCTGGGGGTGCCGACACTGCGGGGCCTGGCCTGGAGCACCATGGGTGCTGACACAGGGTCTGAGGGGGCCTGATACGGCCCTGGCGAGGCAACCACTGCCTGCAGGCTGGGTTGGGGAGCTGTCCCCCGTGGTGCTTGGGTGGGGGTGGCCAGGGTCTCAGGTCCAGGGTCCCAGGTGCAGGGAGATGTCCCTGATGGGTCCCTTTGCTGCACAGGAGGAAGCATGTAGTGGCTCTGCTGGATGTGCGGGGCCTGCGGAGCCCGGCGCTGCGCCATGAGATCCTGGCCGTGCTGGAGGATGTGGAGAAGAGTGGGGCCACAGCGCCCCCGCCCCGCCGCCAGGCCTTCTTTGCCGAGATCCCGGCCGCCCGTGCCAGGCCCTGCCTGCGCCTTGCGCCCACCCGCCTCGCTTGCCTGCCCAGCCTGCGCTGGCTGCGGCCCAACACACCCCACAGCCAGGCCTGAGCCGTGGGGCCCCCAGGCTGGGGCTCTGGCTGCGCCTGCCCCAGGCGACCCCGTGGCCCCCAGACCAGTCCCCAGAGCTGGGCATGGGGGCATCGACAAGGCTCCCCCACCCAACCTCAGCCCTGCTGCTGGGTGGGGGGCATACCTGGGGAGAAGCT
>NW_005842578.1:937660-938327 GCF_000455745.1 Alligator sinensis
GAGGTGGGGACCCCCTGGTGTGGCAAAGCCTCTTGGCGGGGGGAGGGGGGGGGGAGGAGTTTCTCCCCTATCCTGCACCCGTGTATGATAAGAAATAAATGCAGTAATTTAAAGCCAGCTCCTGGTGTCTTTTCTGGGCACAGGGGTGGAGGGTGCCCAGGAGGTGTCTAACCCGGTGGGGGGTCCCACATAGAACCTCGCATGTACACATGCACATGGAGCCTCGCACGCACACGAGCACGTGGGTTCCAGCTGCCCACAGCTCCGGTGCACAAAGTGCCTGCCTCTCCCAGCTTGTCCTCAGCCTCTTGGTGGGAGCTGGGTCCCAGGGGGGGCCTGTCTCGGGAAGTGGGGAAGAGGGGGCTCAGTGGCTGCCTGGATCCTGCCTCCTTGCCAAAAAAAGGCTCTGTGGGGCAAATACCAGGCACAGCAAGGTCCAGATCCACTGCACTCAGCATCCTCAGGCCTGGCTGCCAGGCCTTTCTTGTGCCCCTCACTTCCTAGTGCCCCTATGAGCCCATGCTGTGGGGCTGGGACCCTTCCCCCTGGAGCCCCAGGACCCTCTGGTTTGGTTGGGGGCACTACATGAGGGCTGGGAGGGTAGGGGTGCCCCATATCCCTTCCTGCCTCTGCCCAGGCCCTGCTTGTCCCCAGGTCCCCCTGGAGT
>NW_005842578.1:942837-943112 GCF_000455745.1 Alligator sinensis
GGGGGGGCGTTGTGGGGGACGGGGGTTGCTGGCTGTGCTCTGGCTATTATTCTGCTATCAGCCACGTTTACATGAGCAGGATGGATGGTCTCCGGCCCCCGCCCCGGGCGTCAATATTGCACCATGATGGATGTTCCTGCCTCCAGCCGGATCTCAATGACCTGGCAGGGGAGGGAGGGCAAGCGGGAGGTCAGGGGGAGGAGGTGTCCAGCAGGCAGCACGTCTGAATGCAGCCCTGAGGCATGGGGGCAGGGAAATGGCAGTGGTAGGGGGGT
>NW_005842578.1:943699-944304 GCF_000455745.1 Alligator sinensis
TGGGCTGGTGGGGCAGGGGGCTGCAGGTTGGGAGTGAGGGGCTCCAGGTGAGCTGTGGGTCAGGCCATCCTGGCATTGGGATGGGGTCGTGTGCACCTGGGCTGTGTGGCCTGGGCTGCTGCCTGCAAGGCTGGACAAGGCTGTCCCCTCCCCTGCAACAGGGGATGCGGGACAGGGACACAGTCAGGACTGTATTGGGCACCCCCCTCCGCCCCCGTGCCCCCAGCACCACTCAGAGCCAGGCTCAGCTGGGACATGCTTGAACCTGTGGCTCCGGGGAGGAAAATGCAGCTGCTATAAATAGGCACCCTCACACCCCACAGGACAGCTAGGGGCACCAAGGCGGGGGGTCGGTAAGGGTTGCCCTGGGCTAGGATGGGGATGTGGGGCCTGGAGCTGCCCTGGGACTAGGCGTGATGGCAGCAGGGCAGGGGGGCAGGGCCAGGCGCCCCCTTCCCAGGCCTTGGCAGGCACTGGGGCCAGGGCAAGGGTCAGGGGATGTTTATCCTCTGGGAAGCGCCGGAAAAGCCGGGATCGGAGCTGCATTTCCGCCAAAACAACCCTCCGGTGCCTCTGCCAGCAGCTCCCAGCGGGGGAGGGGGGGA
>NW_005842578.1:944585-949497 GCF_000455745.1 Alligator sinensis
GCTAGCAGGGGGCACTGCGGAGACCAGGGGCAGCTCCCTGCCCAGCGCTACCAGTGCCCCTCACTCCTGACCTGCAGCACCCCGCCCCCCAGATCCACCAGTAACCTTCACTCCCAACCTGCATCCCTCTGCCCCTCGCCCTCCCTGCCAGCTCTGCCCTCACTGGCACTGGTACCCCTGAGCTACTGCACTCTCACTCTGGTTTGGATCATAAGACGCATCCCCCCCCGAATCCAGGTGACTGGGGCCTGTTGTGCCAGGTGCTGCACATGGACCCAGGGGTCCTTCTGCCAGGAGCTCATGGCCCCATGGCCCAGGCCAGGCCCTGTCTCATGTCTGGGCCCACGGGGAAGGAGGCTCCTGGCCTGCTGACCTCAAGGGCTGGGCGGCTGTGGCGCCCTTGGAGCTATATTTACTGTGCCCCGCATGGCTGGGGCGGGCGCTGCGGCTGCCAGGGTGAATCAGCCCCGGCCGGGACTCCCGTGACGTCAAGCAGGATGAGGCAAACCTTCCTGCCTCAAGGAGCTGGGGGGAGAGGGGGGGCATGCGCAGGAAGCCCTCAAGGAAGCGTCTGGATGTGGGACCAGGAGCTGGGTGTGGTGGGACATAGGGCCTGGGAAACAAGGGCAGGCCTGGCCCCTCATTCCAGACTTGCTGGTGTCCCTCACTCTGGACCTGCAACACCGCTAGCATTGCAGCAGGATCTGGCCCCAGTGGGGATCCGTGCTATGTGGCAAATTCAGCTGAGCCGCTGGCACTGGGGGCACGATGGGAGGAGCGCATACTTAGCATTCACTGCCCCTGATCTCTCTGCCCCCCACCCCCTCCCAACTTCCAGTATGGCTGGCACTGAGCCCCTTGGCTGCAGAGACAGGCCCACTTTGGGAGATTCAGACACCCCCTGCCCAGGGGCCCCAAAATGCTCCCCCAGCTCCGTTCAGGGCAGATACAGCTGCTCAGCACCTGAACTCTCCACTCTCCCTGGCTGTGACTGAGAGCATTGGGGTCCCAGCCCCCTGGGTGAAGCTGTCCTACTTGGGGGGCAAGAGGGAGCATCCAGGGCTCAGGGGGGTGGGGGACATGGCTTCTAGCCCTAGCCTGGCTGTGTGTCATGGGGTGGGGGGAATGCACCCAGCACCCTGGACAGATGGGGCAGGCTGAGACCCCTCCCAAGCCAACCCAGTCTCTGCAGCCAGCACCACACCCTCCCCACCAGGCTCAGCACAGACAAGGCCTGGCTGTGCCAAAGTGCCCTCGGTGGGGGAGGCGTTTCCCAGGCAAAGAGAGCGGGGCACAGGGCCCTACTGCTGCCCCTGTTGCAGGGAGGTCATGGGGCCTGGGGGTGGCATGGAGCCTGGAGCCAGGTGCATCTGGGGCCCCTCACACCAGTGCCAGACCCCTCACACAGGGATGTGCACTTGTCCCCCCAGGGGGAATAAGGCCCCTGCACACCCAACCTGGGTTTGCCTTAGGGTACCCCCTGCCCCAGCAGCCCCACAAGGTGTGGTGGTGGCACTCCCTGGTGCCTGGCTGGGGTAGGGCAGGGCCTGGCCACACCGTTACTGTTTTCCCTGGGGCCACTGGGCCCGATGCCTGGTGCTGTGTCAGGGCTGCCGGTAGCTTTGCTCACAGGTGATGCCAGGTTTGTCTGGGCTGGTTTGGACAGGGCTGATCCTGCCTCAGGACTAGCTGTGCCCTCCGGAGCTCCCTTCCAGCCCTCCTGCTCAGGGGCCTCTCCTCTGGAGGCTGCTGATTTGTTCTGCAGTCAGGGCACATGGCTGGCTCCGATCCAACTTGCAATCCCCTGCCCCCCTCCAGGTCCTTCTCTGCAGTGCTCCAGCCCAGCCAGGCCTCCCAAAGGCAGGGCTTTGCCCTCGTCCTCCTTGAATGCAACCTGATGGATCTCAGCCTGTTTTTCCTGTCTATCCAGATCCTTTTGCTACCTACAGTGTGTCTGCATAGCCACTCATCCCAGAGCCCAGTCCCCTGGGCTTTCTGGGTCTTTGCAACAGAGGAATCGCTCTTGGATTTTTTCCATCATAAAGAACAAGTGCAAGTGCAGGGCTGGAATTAACAAGGGGTGGCCTTGGGGATAATGAGGCTCAGGCCCGCAGCATTATTCCCTGGTGTTGGGAATGTGGGTTGTGTGCAACATGCTTATCTGGAGACTGACCCTTAGGCCTGGAGCCCTGCAGGGGTGGGAAAGAGCGGGTGCACTGTTGCACTTGACCCCTCTTTGACTCCTGCTTCATCCACGTTTAAAACCAACAGCCGGGCTATGGGAGCAGCACTTCCATGGAGGCAGCAGGGAGGGAGTCATTTGACTCTGTGGCTCATTATCTTCTATCTGATCCTGTCTAAGTTTGTCATCCTCAGGTGTTCAAGTCCCTCCCTCCTTTTAAGTGGTCTGTAATGGTCCCACTGCTCCAGCTATCCTTGGGTCTGCCATGCTGCTGCTTGTCACTGCTCCTCGTCACTTTGTGCCCATTTCATAGCCCGGCCGACTGCTTTTTAAAACTAGCTAAAAACATGAGCTTGGGTGTGGAAGCACCAACTCAGGGTGGAAGTCACCCCCACTGAAGCACTGGGGGTCCCATCTAGGTGCTCAGGAAGGCTGGGTTTTGTTTTATGTGAAAGAGATGTATGGTACACTTTTGTGATGCTGGGACAAACGAGACAACGGCTTTGGATTTGTTTTCCCTTGTTTGCTGGGTTTTATATAAAATAGAGGATACAGCAAATGAAGGCACAGTCCAATAAAGTTCTTTCAAACTTAAACCAAATACAACAGCTCCAGGCCCCTACTTATTAATGGAGCTCCTAGTTTCTTTTTAACTGGAGAAAGATCTGCTGCATTTTTATTTTTTTTTGCAGGAGTACCCAGACCACCTGGACCCTGCCCCCCTCCGCTTTTCAAAATCCTAGACTCACCCATGGATCCCTGTCCTAGATGTTCAGCAAGATGAGCTAGAAAATGCCATTGAACAAAGGAAAAGCAGCACTGTATAAATAGCAAGAAGTGGCTGTGGAGCTAACAGGAAAAGGTCAAGCACTTGACGCAGCCGGCAATGGCAGGCTGGGCTAGGAGAGGAAAAGGAAAGACGGGAGCCAGGATCTGCCAGCAGATAGAGTCTGGCCTGCAAGGCTGCCATCTCCTGGAGCCTGTGGGCACCTCAAGGATGCTTCCTAGTCAAGCTCAGCTTTATCTACCATATCTTTTTGTATGCAACACACACCTGAATACAAGATGCCCCTTGCTTATGAAAGGCAGGAGGAAGTGGGAAATAAAAGGATTTTCCCAGTGTTATGGTTGCACAGAACAGGGCCAGACCCTCAGCTTCAGGTCACTCCATCTCCCTTTTCTGTTTCACTAAAGCTGAAACCCTAGCTGCTGCTAAAGACAGTTCTCCAAGACCCCTGCCTTCCCCCCACACTGTCCACTGTCCTACAGGTCAGACTCTTTCCATGTGTGCTCTTGCTTCCCATATTAATTCTCCACAGTTTCCAGGGTCTGATCTCCTGTACTTTCTTGCACGTCACATCCCAGAATATAAGCCCTCATTTTTGAAAAGCAAAAGAAAAGGTTTTTTTTCAGCAGTACAGCTGCAAACAGCAATGCCAGATCCTAAATGTCAGGTGACCCCCCCCCTTCCTTTCCTGCTTAACAAAAGCTGAAACCCTAGCTGCTGCTAAAGGCTGGTCTCTATGGGTGAACCTAGGGTTATTGAAAAGAGCTAAATAAGCTCCAGGGCTATGAAATAGGAGGAGGGAGACCAGTCAGAGAGACCTGGGGCTGGAAGGGAGCTCCACAGGTCACACCTAGTCCAACCCCTGCCTGAGGCAGGATCAGCTCTGGCCAAACCAGCCCAGACAAACCATCATCTAAACTCTACATCTGACTATCAGCCCTGACACAGCACAGACATCTCACCTGAACCTGCCACAGGGAAAGCAGGGGAACTGCAGCAGCCAACATCCTGCTGCTATGAAGTGTTGTCAATATACACTCCAGAGATCCTGGGTAGTGGCCATGCCTCTGCTACAGGAGAAGGCAGGCACCCCGCCTGCCCCCGACTCCTTCCAGTCCGTACCAGGTGGACCAGAGAGTAGATGTCCTTTCTGACTTCAAATGCAGTGTCAGTCTGACCCTGTGCACAGGGGCAAAACCCCGGAACCAGGACCCCCTGGATTTGAGTCCCAGCAGAAGCACGGGCACAGCTCAGCACACCCAAGTCAAGGGCAGTGATTCCTCTATCCTGCACCGGGGAGGCCTCCCCTGGAGCCCTGGGTCCAGCTTCTATGAAATGTTGACAATACTCATTTAAGAGACCCAGGCAGAGGCTGTGTGGCTGCTACAGAGGAAGGCAACCCCCCCCCCCCCCCCTTCCCAACCAGTCTGAGCAGGGGGAAATCCCTTCCTGACCCCAAATAAGGTGTTGGTCTGACCCTGAGTGCAGGGGCAAGACCCTGCAGCCAGGACCCTGTGGGTTGGTGACAGCAGGAGCATTGGCACAGCCTAGTCTACAGCTCCCCCCTTGTCTGCCTGGGCACTGCTCCCCATTCCCAGCCTGGGCTGCAGCAGCACCCAGCGCCTCTGGAGGAGGGGGGAGCTCAAAGCCCCGTGACACATGGAGCAGAAAGCGGGGGAGAGGGGGGCAGAAGCCCGGAAACCCCCATGGTAGAACCTGGGCATGGCTGTGCCTAGATCATCCCCCGGGGCCGTCCAGCCTCGTCTAGACCCCTCCGGGGTGGGGAGGCCACAGATGCCCATCGTTAGCAGACTCGGAGCCTCGGGGATCACGTCTGGTCCCAGCCCCACTCCGAGCAGGACAGGCCCCAGCCAGGGCTTTGTGTCGCCGGCGTTCCTGTGCCTCGCCGCCCTCGTCGTAGACTGCTTCCTACCATCAAGCCT
>NW_005842578.1:949882-954003 GCF_000455745.1 Alligator sinensis
GGGGGCAATAACGGGGCGGCTGCCGCGGCCCCCGCCAGAGCCCCTCGCCGGGAGCCGCGGGCCGAGCGCTGCAGGGAGTTTTCCGGGGCAGGGCGCGGGCCCGGGCTGGCGGGTTGGGGGTGCCGCAGGACTCTTCTCCCCGACAGGTCCGGGCTGGGAGCGGGCTTGGCGGCTCCAGCGCTGCTTCCCTGCCAGAGCCGGCGGCGCGGAGAGGCGCCCGGGAGGGGGCACTGCACCCTGAGGTGCTCGTGGAGAGGCTGGAAGAGCTCTGGTCGGGGCGCTCCAGGCGCAGCGATGCCCGCACTCCGCCACCGGCATTTCGGGGTTATGGGCTGTGCCAGGCATGGCCGGGTGCTGGGCTCTTGGCCTGGCTTATATGCCCCCGAGCCCTGCCCCTTCTGCGCAGGTGATGCCCCAGGCTGTCTGCAGGTGCCACAAGACTGCTCCCAGGGCTGCCCATGCAGCTCCTCCACCACTGTCTGAGTGCTATGCAGCCACTCACCGGGCCTGGCTCTGGCTGCCCATCTACAGCTTCCCCCTGGTCTGCCGGGGCACTGCTTGCCCGTTCTTCCTCTGCAAGTAACAGGAGCTGCAGGCTTCCTGGGGCCAAGCCTTCCCTCATGAGAAGCCGTGTGGAGGGGCTTCTGAAGGGGAAGAGACTAAGGAGGCCAGGCCTGGTCAAGTGAGAAAGGAGATGCTGGAGGGGGGATAGGAGAGCGGTTTACAAGATGCTAATAATCTTTCTCACCCAGCACAGGATGAAAGGGGGATTCAGCCAGCTCCAGAAAGGGACTGGGCCTCTTCTCAAAGGAAAGGGGCATCAGGAGCTATTGAGGGGGAGTGAGAGGCCTCTGAGCCAGAACATCCTGGACCTTCAGTGCTGGAGGCTGCAGGGGAGAGAGGGCCGGGGAAACCCTGCCCAGACCCACTCCCTTCCCCTTCTAGCCTCCCCTCCCTGTTGCCAACACTGGGCAGGACAGACCTGGGGCATGGCAGCTCATGCTCTGTCCTGCTGGGGAGTAAGCACGTCACCATCCTCTTCTCGTACAGGCCAGAGTGGGGTCTACAGGGCTGGCAGGGCCAGGACGGAGAAGACGGTTGGGCCCAGAGGATGGGCAGCCCCCAAAGGGAAAGCATGGCATCACTGCCCCCAGTGCCAGAAGTGCTTCAAGCACAGCTCGTCCCTTTGCACCCACCGGCGCCTGCACGCAGGGGAGAAGCCCTATGCGTGCCCGGACTACGGGCGTTGCTTCCGCCATGGCTCGCACCTGGCCACACACCAGCGCCTGCACACGGGCGAGAAGCCCCATGTCTGCCCGGACTGCGGGCGTCAGTTCCGCCACGGCTCATCCCTGTCCACACACCGGCGCCTGCACCAGGGGGAGAAGCCCCACACTTGCCCAGACTGCGGCCACTGCTTCCGGCAGAGCTCCCACCTCATCGCCCACTGGCGCCGGCACACAGGTGAACGCCCTTACAGCTGCCCTCACTGCGGGCGCTGCTTCGCCAGGCACTTGGCCTTCACCACCCACCAGTGGATCCACACGGGCCAGAAGGCCCATGCCTGCCCAGTGTGTGGGCGCAACTTCCGCCACAGCTCCTCGCTGGCCACCCACTGCCACCTGCACATGGGCGAGAAGCCCCATGCCTACCCAGACTGTGGGTGCTGCTTTCGCCAGGCCTCCCACCTCATTGCCCACCACCTCCTACATACTGCCAGTGGTCCCTTCCACTGCCCTGGCTGTGCGAAGGCTTTCCAGCATGGCACCCAGCTTCTACGGCACTGCCGGAGGGTGAGCCAGCGCCATGCTCCTGGACCCAGGCCCAACTCTGAGGGTAGAGGGGTGCAGCAGGGGGTGCGGGTGGAACAGAGTTGCCCCTGCAGTGGTGCCAGGCTTCCCCCTGGGGTCACAGAGAAGCTTCCAGGGGCTGGTGCCCCTCCTGCCCCTACACATTGGCTCCCACATCACAAAAACCAAACCCACTGCCAGAGGAGTGCCCTGACTTCGTGAGGGGGCAGAGGGGATGGGAATGTGGGACATCCTCCAGAGCATGTAGGCTACATGCTCTCCCTCAGCAAGCTCAGTCCCAGAGCCCTCTAGGTCACCCAACCCCAGGGCTGTGGTGTTGCTGGGCCTGGAGCCCTCCTGGCCCTGGTATGAGCTACCCACCAAGGGGCAGGGGCAGGTCAGCCCATCGCTGCCTCCAGTAACATTCATGCCCCTTCCCCCTCATGTTTCCCACCAGCCCCTTCCTGCCACCCTGGCCCTTGCCCCCCATGTGTGGACGCCCCATTTGGACACCCCAAGCACAGGCGTTGCAGAACAGGATCTGGTGTCGTTGCAGGTGCCGGTGATGTTTGCAGAGGTTGCCGTGGTATTCGCAACAGCTGAGTGGGCCCTGTTGGATGAGAGCCAGCGCATGCTGTACAGGGAGACCACCCTGGAGACCTACCAGAACCTGGCCTCCCTGGGTAAGGGGCAAGCCCAGCCTCAGGGCAGGGATGAGAGTTGCTGGCCAGTCTGGGGTCTCCAGGCATGTCTCGGGCACTAGCATCTTTAGGCAAGGCCGGTTCATGTCTAGAAAGTCTTGGGATCCCTGCGTGGGGGTTGGGGCGGGAGACTCAATGGCTCAGCATATGAGATCCAGTGCACAGTGCCCTGCATCAGGGCTGGATTCCCAGAGAGGTCAACAGGGGATTGGGATAGGTGCTGTCTTTCTGGGGCCCTCAGGAGCAGCCATGGGGGACTCAGTCTGGCCTCCGCATCCCCTTCTCCCCTGAGCAGCCCATGGCGCTAGCCCCTGCTGAGCAGTGGGTGAGGTCCTGCTTCCTGCTGCACCACATCCCTGTGAGCAAGGGGTCCTGGCTCTTCTCACCCCCAGTGTTCCTGCAGCCCGCAGCAAGCTGAGCAGGGCAGAAGCAGGGGCTGGGGCTGCTCTGGAGTGGGGTGGATGGTGTCTACAAGAATAACATAGGCCTCAGTGACTGACTCCATCACTCTCCCCGGGCTCTGCTCTGTCCCCTCCACACAGGGCTGGGGCAAGGGCAGGGCAGAGCTGAAGGGCCATGGCCACCTGGGCTCTCCCTCCCCACCCTCTTGTATTTCCCTCTCTGCAGGGGTCCCTGTCCTCAAGCCCCATGTTGTAGCCTGCCTGGAGCATGGAGAGGAGCCTGTGGTGGTTGCTGCCCAGGGCCCTGGCGATGTGGAAACCTCGGCAGGCACCTGCACAGGTGAGTGGCAGGCGGCACCAGGCCCTGGTACATCCTGTGAGGCATCTCAGGCCCTGCATGTCCTGGGCTGAGCTCTGTACTGCTGGAGTGGCAGCATGCAGGTGGGGGGGAGGGGGGGGCCAGGCTGTGTCCACCCTAAGACATCTGCCTGAGGGGGCTGAACCTTGCCAGAGGCTCTGCTGGACCCCCGGTCACCTGGGCCCTGCCCTGTACACCCCCCTCTGGGTGTTACAGGTGACCCCTGTCTCCCCATCCCAGGGACTGCCTCATGTCTGGATTCTTCATTACCCCCCAGTGGTGATGGATGCCCCAGAAGGTGGGACATGGACCCCAAGGGCAGCCTGGGGAAGCGTTGGCCCTGCGCCATCCCCAGTCGTGTGCTAGCACAGACTGTTGCTGTGACTCCTAGTGCCGTGCCAGAGATCCCCCACGGCAGAGCTGCTGCCCCCAGGCCCCTGGGGCACCTGCCCCCCCCAGACCAGTGCCCTCGCCCTGCCTTCAGGCTGAGGGCAAAGGGCATGGGGGGCCAGTGCACCCCCAAACCTGCCAGCCTTGGGGGCTTAACAAGTGGCCTGTGCCTGTTGGGCTGGAGCTAGGCCTGGCCCAGACCACAGCCCCCTCTGCTAGCCTGGGGCAGAGGCGCCTGGGGGAGCTGCTCTGGACCAAGCGACATCTGTCACTGTCCAGCCCAGGTTCTACCCCCTAGCGGCCAGGGGCTGTCCTGGGGGAGGGGGCTGGGCCCATGTGCACAGCCTAGGACAGGGGGGTGATAGGCTCTCTGGGCAGGAAACTTACAGGGTAGGGGAGGGGTCTCTAGGTGGGGAAGGCCTATGGACCCCACAGGGATGGCAGACCCCAGTCAGATAAGGGGGTTGGGGGGGGGGAAAGA
>NW_005842578.1:954013-955915 GCF_000455745.1 Alligator sinensis
ACCATCACCGTCTTGCCCACATCCCCCTGCTGCACCCTGGGGACCCCTCCCCCCCTGGAAGCCAGGCGGTGGGGGAGGCTATGCTGCTATCCACCCCCCACCCAGCACCAGCCTAAGCCCTGTAGAGCCAAGACCCATGGGGCTCTGGCTCCTGCCTCCCACCCAGGGCTGAGCCCCTGCCCCAGTTCATGACAGGCCCCCTCAGATGCCCTCCAGCAGGTCCCTGGTGCTTCCTCTGGGGTCTGAAAGCACCCCTGGAAGCCAGGCGGTGGGGGAGGCTATGCTGCTATCCACCCCCCACCCAGCACCAGCCTAAGCCCTGTAGAGCCAAGACCCATGGGGCTCTGGCTCCTGCCTCCCACCCAGGGCTGAGCCCCTGCCCCAGTTCATGACAGGCCCCCTCAGATGCCCTCCAGCAGGTCCCTGGTGCTTCCTCTGGGGTCTGAAAGCAGAGGGGGTTGGGGTGACCTGGAGACCCACCCTCTCCCTCCCCCTGAGCCAGCCTCCCCAGGGAGGAGGGGGTCTGGCAGGGGCAGGAGATGCTAGAGCCTCCCTAATCCTGGGAGCATGGGGGGAAGCTGAACAAGGGTGAGTTGGGGGCCCTGGCACAGATGGGGAAACTCTGGCATGAGGTTCACCCAGGCTGGGACAGAGCTAGCCTGGGGCTTGGGCCAAGGCTCCCCTCACGCTAGCTCCAGGCAGACAAGGGGGTCAGGGAAGAGCAGGGGCCAGATGGCCTTACATCTCCCTGCTTTAGGCTGAAAGGTGCAATCCTCCCAGCCTTTGGCCTGCTGAGCCCCAGCCCCCAGATGGGGGGGGAAAATCATAGGCTGGGACACAGCTCCCCAGATGGGGAGGGAGGTATCACCCCATGTTTCCCTGCACTGACCCCGCTCCCATGGTTTAACCCCATGAGTGCCAGGACACTGTGAGCAACCCCCCGCCCCCAGCACCCACGGACGTCAGAGGCCCAGAGTCCCCTCTGCCCTTGAACTAATCCCCCCTCCCAGCCCAGCCTGGATTAACGCCCATAAAACCAGCTGTTCTCTGTCGGCCGCGGACACAACTCGCTTCTGCCCAGCCCAGGATCAGCTGCGGGGGGGCGGGGGTAGGCCCCAGGGGCCCCCCGGGCCCCAGGGGCCGGTCACAGGCTGCCCTTGCTCCAGGGACCCTATGGCTCCCCCGGGTGCTCCAACCCATCACCCACAGGCCTGGCACATACAGGGGTACCCACGTCGCCCTGCCAGGGACCAGGACCCCCCCACCTTCCTACCCCAGCTTCTTTCTCCTGCCCTGTCCCGGCCAGCGCCCGGTGGCAGGGTGGGGGGTGGTAGAAGGGAAGAGGAAGCCAGGCGGAGGCAGCGGCGAACAAGACATTTATTGAGCCTTGCGTACAAGAGCTGGAAAAATAGATCCTCTGTTAATAAAAAGGTGCAAGTTCAAAGCTGGTTTTTATTGGCCACTTTGCAGAGAAAAAGTCAGCGCGGGCTGCGGCGGCGGCAGCGCGGGGGAGGGGGGGAGCACAGGCCCGCCCCACGACCCAGGACATGGTCACGCACAAATACAGCACAAGGGACATCGACATCATCATCATCATCATCATCAATACAAAACAACCAAAAAAACCCCCCAAAACAACTTAAAAAAGGGAGGAGGGATAGACGCCCCAGCCCCGGGCGGGACACGCCGGACGGCGGCACGGAGAACACGCGTGGCTCACGCCTAGTCACGAGAGCACGGAGCGGCGCGGGGGTGCACACAAGCGGGGGTCGGTGAGGCTGGGGGAGGGTGACATGGCTGGCCCCACATGGGGTAGGGGGCATGGGTGCCAGCAGGGGTTGTGCAAAGTCTCAGTGCCACGGCAGCTGCAGGGCACGCGGGGGCCTCACCGCCACGGCAGGG
>NW_005842578.1:956252-957721 GCF_000455745.1 Alligator sinensis
TGCCCAGTCAGGCGGGGGGCAGTGCCCGTTGGTCCATGAGCGCCCAGGCAGGCACGGGATAGTGCCTTTCGCAGCCCGGACAGGCAGGGGGGGGGAACCCACGGTCCATGGCTGCCCAGACACGCAGGGGGCAGGGCCCCGCACTCCACGTGTGCCCGGGAGGGAGCAGACGGCAGCGCCCGCCAGGGCGTGGGTGCCATGGCGGGTGAGGCAGGGGCAGGGGCAGGGGCCAGCGCCCGGCCGGGGGGGCTGGCGGGGTAGGGTCCGCGTTTCACAACGCGAGGAGCGAGGGGGAATTCAAGGAGTCCGAGGACTGGTCGCTGCTGCTGTTCCGCTGGTGGCTGGCTCCACACGTGGCTCCCTCTGGGGAGGGGGACACAAAAGTATAGGACGGGTTAGCCGGGGCCAGGGCGCCAGGCAGCTCCCCGTGTGCAAAGCAACAGCTCGGGAAGGCTCCCTCGGGGCCGGGCGGGTACGGCAGGGGGGGGGGGCCCGCACGGGGGCCCCCCCCGAACGGGTCCTCCTTAACGGGAGCGCCCAGGGAGCTCACCTCGGCGGCGGGGCCGGGCTGGGCGCTCAGCTCCGGCAGGTCCGCGAAGGGGATTTTGCAGCCCGGCTTGTGGGCCACCAGCACGAACTCCAAGCGCTCCTTCTCCTTCTGCAGCTCCGCAATCTCCGACTCCAGCTCCGCCTTCTCCTCCTCCAGCTGGTCCGTCTCCTGGGGACAGAAACGACGGTCAGAGGGACCTGGCAGAGAGCAGCCCCTGCGCGGGAAGCTGGCCGGGTTCCGGCTCTGGGGGACGGCCACTAGGTACCACATGCCAGCCCTACCGCCCAGGGTGAGATGCCATCCACCTCCTCTGTGCCCGGGACACGGTCGAGGGCACGTGCCAGTGCTGTGGAACGCCCCTAGGCACTACCTACATTCCTGTAACCCGTGGGATGCCCCTAGGCACCACACTGTCGCTAGAACCAAGGTGCAACGCCAACCCCTCCCAGTGCCCGGGACACAGCAGGGGGGACGTGTCACTCAGGCCACCTCCCAGCAGACTCCCTCCAGGCAGCACCTGTAGGCCAGGGTGTGATGTCCCCACGTCCCCTGTGCCCAGACCGTGAGATTTCTGGGGTACACAGACAGTCGCGCGGTCCCCAGAAGACCCCCCCCCATTCCTAAACCAGACGCCTCGTGCCCCCCGGACCGAGAGGCTCTGGAGATGGCCGCCCTTCCTCACACCCGGCCCCGAGTGCCCGTAGTTGCACTCACCGCCTGCAATCGGTCTGTCAGCTCCCGGCGCCGGTTCCGGCACTTGGCCGCCGCCAGCTTGTTTCTCTCGCGGCGCACACGGCGCTTCTCCTCCTCCTCCGGTGTCAGCTGCAAGAGCCCAGGGGCCGGTCAGCTGCAGGCATCGGGGCACAGCCTTCCCTCCTCTCCTGCATGCAGCCTTCTCTCCGCCCTTTCCCCCCCCCCC
>NW_005842578.1:957829-958078 GCF_000455745.1 Alligator sinensis
GCAGCGGCCCGGGCCCCCCCCCCCCCCACCTATGCCCCGCATGGCAGGCTGGGCTGTGGCATGCCGTGGCGTTGGGGACGTTAGGGGAAAGCCATGGAGTTAGTAACCTCGTTGCTGATGCCCCAGAGGAAGCCGGACAGAAGCAGAATGACCCCAAAGTCCGCCCAGCTCACCGTTTCCTCTCGTGTCCGTCTGGGCCGAGCCCGGGGGGCGCGGGGCGGCAGTGGGGGCGGGGGGGCTCCGCTGTGG
>NW_005842578.1:958221-959223 GCF_000455745.1 Alligator sinensis
ACTGCAGGTCCTGGCTTGTCGTGATGGCCGTGACCGTGGGCACAAAGGAACCTGGCATCTCCCCGAGGCCGCTGCACTCCTGAAACCAGGGACAAGGTCAGGGTACAGCTGAGAAACAGGGCCCCCAGCCAGGACCCCCCCAGCTTCTATGCAAGCATAGCTGCGGCAATAGTGGACAGTCACGGCCCCACGATCCGTCATGGGGCGCTACTGGGGCAGGGAGACCGAGCGCCGGCCACGAACCCCGGGGCAGCTGCCTACCGCTACATCGGGCCCAGCCCATCCGGGGTGAGTGCCAGCTCCAGGCCCCAACCAGAGGGGCAGTGTGGGCCAGACGGGCAGGCACGAGGCCGCTGGGGCACGAGGGGCAGGTACCAGCCTCTTCACTGGCACAAGACCACGAGGACAGCCAAGGCATCCCGGCCCCACCTCAGAGCCGCACTAGCCCGAAGGCAGCAGCTCGGAGCTGCTGTGCGGCATCAGGACAGGGCTCTCCGTGCCCCAGCGCCGCGGAGACCAAGGGGCCCCCGACAGGCGCAGGGACTGTGTGGAGTGGCATGGCAGTGGGCCGCGGGCATTGAGGAGTCCTCTCCCCAGTCCCGGGGTGAGAGTGGGGGCTAGTGGTTCGAGCAAGGGCTGCTGGGAGCCAGGACGCCTGGGTTCTGCCCCCAAGCCCTGGAATGGGGGTAGTGGTTAGAGCTGCGAGCCTCTGGGAGATAGGACCTCTACGGCAGATCCGCAGCCTTGTTAGACCCGAGGCCGCTCGGAAGGTGCCGAGTTCTCCGTTTCCCGTCGGGGTTTGATTACAGGAGACGCCGGCGGTGGGGGAGCAACCCAGGATCCCACTGGAAGCCTTAGTCCACGAGTCCTGCGGCGCCGCGCTCGCGGCACCCGGTAGCGCCGCTCAAAGTCGCCCGCTGCTCTGGAGCAGCTGGCAGGCGCTGCAACCTGCCCCACAGGCGGCGGGGGGCCCAGGGGGAGGCTGGTCGCAGCAGCCCCACC
>NW_005842578.1:960405-962463 GCF_000455745.1 Alligator sinensis
ACGCTCCGCCGCTGCGTATTTATACCGGCGGGGCCCGCCCCCCGCTGACGTCACTAGGAAGAATACGGGCAGAGTCCCCGAAACCGGGCTCCGGGGCCCTCCCGGGCCCCCCATCTCGGCCGAGTCCCGGGCCCCGCCTCGCTGGGGGTCCCCCCCGGGGGGCTGATCCCCCTGCCCCGGGCCAAAGGGGCCAGAGGAGGGGGCAAGCGGAGGGGATCCCTAACCCCGCCCCACTGGAGTTCCTGTGACGCAATTAGCCATATATGGTCTTGTCTTCCCGAAACCGGGCTCCGGGGCCCTCCCGGGCCCCCCATCTCGGCCGAGTCCCGGGCCCCGCCTCGCTGGGGGTCCCCCCCGGGGGGCTGATCCCCCTGCCCCGGGCCAAAGGGGCCAGAGGAGGGGGCAAGCGGAGGGGATCCCTAACCCCGCCCCACTGGAGTTCCTGTGACGCAATTAGCCATATATGGTCTTGTCTTTGCTTGTGTTTGTTTGGTATCCTAGCAATGACGTCAGAGGGAATCCCTCTAGCAGCCCGGGCTGCAGCAGCCGCTGCTACTGCCCGGAGCTCGGGGCAGAGTTAAGAATAGCAGCGTTTACTATGGCCCGGCCCGGCCCCCGCTGCGCTGGGACCCGGGATGCCTGGGTCCTCTCCCCGGCACACACTTGCGGGGTGGGGGCTAGTGGTTAGAGCAGGGGGCGCTGGGAGCCGGGACGCCTTATCTGGTGCCTGTAAGGGCTAGTGGTTAGATGGGGAGGAGGGAGCTAAGACGGCTCGGCTCTCTTCCCTGCCATTTGGTGGGAGTAAGGGCTAGTGGTCAGAGCAGGGAAAGGAACTGCGATCCGGGACGCCTGGGTTCTGTCCTCAGCACCCATCTGGTGGCAGCGAGAGCAAGTAGTTAGAGTTGGGCCGGGCAGCCTGGGTTCTGTCCTAACCTCTGCATGGGCTGTTTGACCGAGGGACTCAGGACTCCTGGGTTCCCCGCCCCCACGCTGCACCCGGTGCTTACCCCGCACCTAACCACTCGAGGAGCCAGCCCCGGCCCCCTCCCCCGACAGCCTCCCGGGCAGCCACTCTCATCCCGGCCCGGGACTCAGGCCCCGCAGCCCCACCAACAGACCCCCGGGGGCAGCCTGTTCCAACCCAGCCCGGGGCTCCCCCCTCCTCCCTCAGCCACAGCCTGGGCCTAGAGCCCCCTGGACCCATCCTCCCTCATTTAAGTAGAGGCGGGAGGCACTTGGGAGCCAGGACTCCTGGGTTCTTGCAGGGCTGTGTGGTCCAGCGGTCACAGTCGGGGGGTGGGGGCTCGGCGTGCTCCCTTTGGGGGCTGCGGGGGGGCGGGGTGCATCGCGGGAGCTGCAGTCCCCACCCTTCGGTGCTAGGCTGCGAGCACAGCCACTAGCGCAGCCTCGCTGGGGGCTCCGTCTGTCCGCCGCCCCCCACGGCAGGCTGACCAGCCCGCGCTGTCTGGAGCTTCGGCCGCAGGCTTGGTTCTGGCCCTGCTCGTCTGTAACAGGATCCGCCCGGGCGGGATCCCCGGCTCCGGGGCAGGTTTCTAGGTCACTGGGTCCGCAGCCGCTGCCTGGGCCAGATGGATCCCCTGGCTGGGAGGGTTAGAGGGGCGGGCTGGGCTGGAGCGGGGCTTCCCCGGCGCCTGCCCCACAGTTCATCCCTCGGCACCAACACCCCGTGCCCCCAGCAGCAGCTGCAGCAGCTGAGGGCGCTCAGGACGCCTGGGTTCTCTCCCCAGAGCCCATCTGGAGCAGCGAGGGCTCGTGGATAGAGCTGGGGGAGGCTGGGAGCCGGGAGGCTCCGGGCAGGGCTCGGTGGAGGGGCGGGGATGGGAAGTGGGGCGCAGGGGACCAGGCAGGTCCCCAGCCCAGGCGGGTGCGAGGATCCTTTTCCATCCCCACCTCCACCCCCAGGCCCAGGCCCAGTTTTCCTTGGCTTAGGGTCCCGGCGCCCAGGCGGCAGAGGCAGTTGGTGCCGGGGAAGTGGGGGCTGGTACAGGCTGGGTGTTTACATTCCCCGGGTACAGCTCCCCCACCCCCCTCCCCCCC
>NW_005842578.1:962577-967975 GCF_000455745.1 Alligator sinensis
TGGCCGGGCTGCGGTTCCCGTGTCTGGAGTTGCGAGGCTGGGGGGAGGGGGACGGAGCCGGGGGCAGAACCCAGGCGTCCGTGCTGCCTGCCGCCGTGGTGACCACAGCTGCCGTGCCAAGGCTGAGGATGAGACCCAGGCGTTCTGGGCCGACCCCCATCTCTTCCGTGAGACTCTGCTGCCCCCCAGAGCTGAGTCGGGAATCCAGGCGTCCTGGCTCCCACCCGCCTTGCTCTAACCATTACTCGCCGCTGCCCTGCCAGGCGTCCTGCGGGCTCCCTAACCTGCTCCATGATCCCGGAAGCAGGGACGCCCGGCTGATGGGAGCGGGGACTAATGGTTAGACCGGCGGGGGGGCGGGGGAGCTCGGACACGGTTCTCACGGTTCTCTGCACGGGCGAGGCTGAGTCACTCCTCACGGTGGCTGGGCCAGGACGGCTGCGGCTGCGGCGGGAAGACCTGGAGGGGGGATCCCCGTGGGTCTGAGACAGCGCTGATGTCACCGCCCGCCGGGAACGGGGCTCTCGTGCCCACCCTCTGACTCACCGGCCGTGCATGCCACCGCCGGCCGTGCACCGGCAGCCGGGACGCCTGGGTTCTATCTACAGGCACCTGATGGGGAAAGTGCCTAGTGGTTAAAGCGCGGAGTAGGACGCCTGGCTTCTCTCCCCAGCCTGGGCTTGGTAGTGGGAACTAGTGGTTAGGGCTAGGAGCCGGGACCCCTGGGTCCCCTCCCCAGCCCTGGGGTGGGATTGGGGGCTAGTGGTTAGAGCAGGGAGTCAGGATGCCCGGATTCTCTCCCAGATGTGGAAGAGACCTGGCGTCTGGTGAGGTATAGAAAGTGGGACTGGGACCCCGGGCGCCTGGGTTCTTTCCTCAGCCCGAGTTTGGTAGTGGGGACTCCTGGTTAGAGCAGGGACTTGGGAACTGGGTTCTCTGTCCCCAACCCTGGGGTTGCAGTGGGGTCCAGTGGTCAGAGCAGGGAGCTGAGAACCAAGACGACTGTGTTCTTTCCCCAGCCCTGGGGTGGGAGTGGGGGCTAAGAGGTAGGACGCCTGGGTTCTCTCCCTAGCCCTGGTGTAGGAGTGGGAGCAGAGGGCCTGGGAGTCAGGACGCCCGGGTTCTCTCCCAGATGTGGAAGAGAACTGGAGTCTGGTGAGTTATAGAAAGTGGAGCTAGGACCCCGGACTCCTGGATTCTTTCGCCAGCCCGAGTTTGGTAGTGAGGGCTAGTGGTTAGAGCAGGGACCTGGGAGCTGAGATGCCTGGGTTCTCTCTTCCCAGCTCTGGGGTTGCAGTGGGGTCCAGTGGTTAGAGCAGGGAGCTGAGAACCAAGACGCCTGTGTTCCCTCTCCGGCCCTGGGGTGGGAGTGGGGAGTAGTTGCCAGAGCAGAAGGCGGGGAGCCAGGACACCTGGGTCATTCCTGTGCCTCTACCTGGCGTGTTTGGTTTAGTGACTCAGGACTCCTGGGTACTCTGCTCGGCCGCGGGAGGCGGCGCTGTGTGGCGATGAGGTCAGGGCCGGAGTCCCCCACGTCTGAGCACACGCGTGGTTCCCTGGGTTCTGCGCTCTCCGTGCCTCGATTTACCACCGCGGGCGAACTGCGGGGCGGGACTCATCCGGGGCAGGAGGACTTCTACCCCCGTTCGGTAGCGCGGGGCGGGACGAGGCGCCAGGATAGCCAGCCCCAGGCGAGGAGACCGGGAGACGGACGGACAGACGGACCCTGGCGGGGCAGCCCAGGAGAAACGAGGGGGAGCTCGGGATGGACAGACGGACGATCCCAGGTTGAAGGGGATCCGGGATAGGCCGGACAGACTGCGGAACAGACTCGAGGACGGCGGGATCGGGACAGACGGACAGACCCCGCGGGAGGAGAACCCTGGACAAACGGACCCCCGACCCCCGCGTCTGTTTGTCCGGGGTTCTCCTCCCCCGGGGTCCGTCCGTCTGTCTGTCCCGATCCCGCCGCCCTCGGTGCGGACTAGTGGTCAGAACAGGGAGCTGAGGCAGGACGCCTGGGTTCTCTCCGCAGCCATCTGCTGGGAGCGGGAGGTAGTGGTTAGCAGGACACCTGGGTTCTCCCCCTGTCTAGCACAGACGGAATTGCGGACTGACGGGCCGCGGGACGGGCGGACAGAGCCCCGAGGGGGGGCGAGATCGGGACAGACAGGCCCAGGTTGCGGGGAGCCCGGACAGAGGGACGCCAGGGGCGCGGGACGGACAGACGGGCCCAGAGAGAGGGGACCGGGATCGGGACCGCACACGCGGACGGGCCGCGGGGAGCCAGGCCAGACGGGCCCGGAGGGAAGGGATCGAGACCGGGATCGGAATCGGGACCGCACAGGCGCCCCCCGGCCCGACCCCGCGCGCGGCCCCAGCGCCACGTGCAGCCGCTGCCGGTCCAGAACAAACAACCCGCCCGTCGCCCTGGAAACGGCGTTCCATCCTCGTCAACGTCACCACGTCAGGCGTTCGTTTGTTTACGTTGCTCAGCAACCGTGGTGACTTGGCAACGGGGGCGGGGCTTGACCGGTTCCCCCTCCCCGCCAGGCGCTGAGGCGGCGCCAGGAGGGCGGTGCCTCGGCCTCCTGGAGTCTCACGCTGTACTGGGAGCGGGCAGGACGCGGGAGCAGGCTAGGAGTCACGTGAGGCGGGCAGTGGTATCTAGTGGTTAGAGCAGGAGCCCAGACGCCTGGGTTCTCACCCCGGCCCGGCAGTGGTAGAGGAGGATAGTGGTTAGAGCGGGCGGGGACTGGCAACCCGGGCACCTGGGTTCTCTCCCCGGCCTCCGGGTGGCAGCAGTGGGCTCTGCTGGGGTCGGCCCGATCCCGCCTCCTGGATGGTTGTGATATGCCACCTGCATGCACACGCGTGCTCTGAGCCGCATGTTTGTGCATGTGTGCTCTGCTGCCATGCATACATGCTGTAGTGTGTACACATGCTCTGCACTGCACACAGGCATGTGCTCCTCTGAGCTGTGCACACACGTGTACTCTGGACTACACGCACACATGCTTTTTGCACAGCACACAGACACAGACATGCTCCTGTGCATCATGCAGTCTCCAGGCCATTCGCCAGGAAACAGCCTTTGCAACGGGGGTAGGAGCCCCCTGCTCCATGTGCAACCTCCCAGGGGCTGATTCCCCTCTCCCAAGGCATCCCCACAGTGGGGGCGAGGAGACACCTCCTGGGGCCTGGGCCCAGCCCAAGCTCCTCAGTGAAACTTCTCTACCTGGGGCCTGGGCACCAGGGATCTTCCACGGCAGGGAGGCACCTGCCCCTCCGGGGTAGGGGTGGGGGGAGCTGCTCCTGGGGGGGAGGGGGGGCTGGGGCAGTAGGGCAAGCTCTGAGCTGTCCCCCTCTGCACTGCCCCCCAGCACCAGTCCATGGCCTGCTCCTTCCCAGGGGGATGGGGACACTGAGTGGGCACAGCAAGGGGTACTGGGGCATCTCGTGGGCAGCAGCCCCCACTTGCCCTGTCTTCACCTCAAGCCTGGAAGTTCCCAGCAGGGAAGCGTGTGCATGCATGTGCACATGTAACTGGCCTGCAAACAGCTTCCCCTGCCCCACTGCCCCAGGCCCAAACCTTCCTCCCAGGTGGGCTCAATATTGCCTGGTCCCCAGCACCCTGCCCGCCCCTGTGGGCCTAACTCCATGAAGCAGCCCTGGCACAGCGGGGACGATGGCAAGTAGGCGTGTGTGGGTGTTCGGTTTGGGTCACACATGCAGAACTCAGGTGTCCAAGACACATACACATGTTCCTTTCCCCCCCGCCCCGCCCCTGTGTCTGGGACACATACACACATGTACAGAACCAAGGGACAGAGGGATTCCCCCCTGCCCCAGTGTCTGGGAAATGTGCATGCACACAAACCACCTGGGCATCTAGGCCACGCATACACACATACAGAACACACAGAACTCAGGTGTCTCACATGCGTGAGTGCATGCACACGCACACAAATGCTGTGTGTGAAGGTCCTAGCACGTATGTGTCTGCATGTGTGTGTGTGTGGAGCAGATGCTGACCCCAGCATGGGGGTGACATGAGCAGCTGTCACCTGGCTGGTATGAGTGTGTGATTGTGTGTATGCCTGCGGGTGACTTGGAGAAGGTGGGGAGGGTCGTTGTATGTGCATGAGCAGATGCTCTGTTTGAACGTGTCTGGCTGGCAGGCGAGCAAGTGTGGCTGGGGTGGGCGGGGATTATGGGTCCCTGCAAAAGAGAGAGAGAAAGAGAGAGAGAGAGAGTGTCCTGGATGCCTGGGTTCTCTGTGGTGTTTCTGTGTGTGTGCTTGTACCAGATGCCTGGGTTCTGTGTGTGTGTGTGTGTGTGTGTGTGTGTGTGTGTGTGTGTGAGAGCACACATGTGCACGTGAATGTGTGTGTGTGTTTGTCTCAGATGCCTGGGTTTTTGTGTGTGTGGTTTTCATGCTGACAGCTGTCTCTATGCACAACTGTGGGCCTGAGCTTGGGGCTGGAGATGTGTGGTGGGTCTGTGTGTGCAGGGCTGGAAAGGCTGGCGGGGGTGTCACAGGTGTGTGTTGTGCTGGAGCATGCCTGTCCAGGGAGCTGGAGGGCCAAAGGGAGCTGTGCAGGGCATGCGGAGTTATGAGTCAGGCAAACGCTGGGTGTGTGATACAGGGTTGTTGTGCACTGTAAGGCTGTGGGGGGGGGGAGTGCTGTGTGGGGCTGTGTGTGCTGTGGGGTGTGCTGTGGGGCTAAATGTGGGGAGAGACAGTGTGTGCCAGCTACAGACGAGGTTGTGTGATGCACAGCTGTGTGTGTGTCCAGGGGACAGAGTTGTGTGTGTGTGTGTCTCTGTGTATGACAGTGCTCCATATATGCATGTGCATGTGTGTGCACAGTTGTGTGTGGGTGGGGCAGGGCAGTGAGCACGTGTGTCTGTGTGCATGGCAGGACTCTGTGTGGGTCTGTGTGCATGTGTGGTGTGCACAGTTTGTGTGTGTGTGTGCATGTGTGTGGCAGGCCTGCGTGTGTGCTTGGCCCCACTCCAGCCTTGGCCCTGGGCCCAGTAAGCAGCTGCACTGGGCAGCACCAGAAGACCTGGGTTCAGTTTCTGCCGTGAGGTCCAGACCTGGCTGTCAGAGCCAGTGGGGCATCAGTGTGGGGCCTAGATCTAGCCCCTGGCTCCTGCCCCAGAGGTTGGGGGGTTACTGCTTCTGGGAGAAACCGCCCCCTCCCCAGCACCACAGTGTCTCCAGGGGCCCCTTACCCAACGCCTGTCCCCAAGCAGGATCCCCCAGTTCAGTTCAGCTCCCCCCTAGAGCAGCACGTGGGGAGGGGGAGGGGGGGCTGTGTACACAGTCCGGGGCTCCACCCCAGAACCAGCTGCCTTCCAGCACCAGAGTGGGGGCGGGGGGGTGGTCCCC
>NW_005842578.1:969154-971300 GCF_000455745.1 Alligator sinensis
TCCAGCCCCCTGAGCAGTGGGTACTGGACATGCACCCCGCCCCCTCCCCGGGCACAGGATCCCCCCTGCACCCAGCACAGGTCTCCTGCAGGGACCCCCATCGGACATCTCTCTTCACCAGGAACCGGGGCACCGAGCATCTCCCGCTGGGCATGCAGGGAGCCCTGGGATCTCCTCCTCGCTGCCCCGCTGCACAGCTTGGACCCGGGGCTTCTCCCGCCTGGCACTAGGCACTAACCCCGGGCACCAGGCTGTCCTGCCGGGCGTGCGGGTGCACCAGGACTCCCCTGCGCGGGGCACTGGGCACCTACATCCCCCCCCCCTCGCCCGCCAGCCGGCCATGTGGGAAGTACCGAGCCTTTTCCGCAATGTGTCGGGGGAGAGGGGGGAACATGTGAAGAAGGACGGACAGACGGATAACAGGGTGCAGCAGAGCTACGGGGCAGGGTGGGGGGGCACCTCTTGACATCCTCTCCACTGCCGGCCAGACTCCAGGATGGGTTTTGCCCTGTGCCTATCTGCAGAGATCCCAAAGCAGAGTCGCGCTGCCCCAGATACCTACTCTGCCCCTGTGTGGCGGGGGGGGAGGATAGCTATAGGGGGGAGCCCTATCACAGACCCCCCACCCCCGAAATGCAGGGCCAGCCCTGCCCGGAATGCCACAACCCACAGAGAATGGCACAGGGAGATGACAATTTGGGTGGGCCAAGAGGGCAGCCCCAGGCCCCACACCTCAGCCAGTCCAGCAGGCAGGAGAGAGAACCCAGGAGTCTGGCTGTCACTCAGTGCCCATCACAGAGGATCCTCATAGGGCATGTGGCTCTATGAGGGCCCTGGCCAGGCCATGGAGCTGCCCGTACTGGGCTGGGGAGCGAGTGTGAGGAGCTGCAGAGGGAAGTGGGGGATCAGATGGTGGGGACCCCTTGTGTGGACACTTCTGAGCCTGGGAGGGGGACACCAGGGGCCAGTGTCTGAGGCTAGGATGCCCCAGCTGGCTGCAGGGGGGCATGGAGCCAATGCTCCCACAGGCCGTGCCCAGCCATGGGTCTCTGGGAACTCATAGGTGGTTTGCTTTCAGAGTCCAGGGGCCTGGTACCTGCCTGGCAGCCCCAGCCCCTCCCTGCCAGGCAGGCTGGACCCCCTCCATCCAGCCTCACGAGCCAGTGGGGTGGGGGGGGCGGGCAATAGCTCCCAGCCCTGCTGCCCTGAGACATGACACGATGTAGCCTAGATGAGGTGGACATTTCCCAGCATTCTCTAGGGCAGCCTTTGCTCTGGGGCGCCCATGTGCCTGGGCCTTGGGACTCCTGGGTTCCACCCCCTCCCCTGCCCAACAGGTTGTCCCCCTGCGTGGGGTGTGGGGGCACTCAGTATCTGCGGTGTAGGCAATGCTGGAGCAGGGGCCAAGCCGACGGCTGGGGGCGAGGGGGGTGGGTCTGGCTTTGAGACGCCAGCTCCGTGCTTTTCAGCTTGGTGGGGTAGGGCTGGGTTCTCCAGGTGCAGGGGGCCTGAATGTGCCCTTGGAGGGGGTCACACCCTGGGTAGGACACACTTAGCACACTGAGCCCCGGGGGCCTTGGCCAGGATCCCCGCGGTTTTGGCTGGTCCCATGCTTAGGGCTGGCAGGGGCACAGTTCTGCACCTGCTGCCGGGAACCTGGGCGGAGGGTTCTTTGGAGAATCCAGGAATCCTCCAGAGCCAAGAAAATAACCCAGGCGTCCCCAACTCTATCCCTCCTCTACAGGTGCTGGACTTAGGCGTCCTGCCCCCCCATGAGATTGGAGCCAGGAGCCCCGCCTCCCAGGGCCAGGGGTAAAATCCAGGCGTTCCGGCCTCCACCCCCCAGGCATGGCACCCAGGCGTCCCGGCCCTTATCCCCCGCCCAGGAACAGAATCCAGGCGTCCAGCCCCTGCCCCTTGCATTTGAGACTGGACCGAGGCGACCCGGCTCCCCCCGCAGGCGCGGAACCGAGGCATCCCGGCTCGGCCGGCCCGGCCCTGCCCGGCCCCGCAGCGCTGACTCAGCCCCTGCGCTCGGCGGCGTCAGCCCCGGCCTCGACCGCTATTTTTAGCCGCGCGGCGCTAAGAATAGCGCGGGGGCAGCTGCCTGGCGGGGCTGCCCGGCGTCAGCACGGCCGGCCGGGAC
>NW_005842578.1:971577-976826 GCF_000455745.1 Alligator sinensis
CCTGGTAGGGGTGGGGTAGGAGCCGGGCTGGGGCCCCCTATAGCTGTGGGGGCGGGGCAGGGTTGGGACCTCTATAGGGGAGGGGCGGGGTTGGCTAGAGACGCCTATCGATGCAGGGGTTGGGTAGGGCTGGGTCCTACAAGGCTGGGGGGGGTAGCTCTCCCCCCCCTGCGTTAACGCCTTCCCTGCCGGCTCATCGCCGCTCCCAGCAGAGCTGCTCTGCTGGAGACTCCCTGCATGGAATGACTGGCCGGAGCCGCCTGCGGGCGGCGAGACCTTGGCTGAGACTAGGGTTAGGGCTGAAGGGGCTCCGGGATTCCCGACTGGATCAGGCTCTTCCTCTCCGGCAGGGGGACCCAGGAGTCCCGGCGCCCAGGTCTCTGCTCTCGCCGGATCGATGCAGCCCCTGGGTCCCAGGCCTGGCTCCGATGGCATGGGCACGACTCAGGGCAGGGGATGCGGGGCACGTGCTGTGCAGCCCCGATAGGGGTCGGGGTCGGGCTGGGGACCCCTGCAGGTGCGGGGAAGGGCAGTGGCCTGAAGAGACCCAGGGCCCCTCCTCCCGCCGCGACCGGGATGGATTTGATCCTCCTGCATTAGACCTCTTGGAGCTGCAGCTGCAACCCAGGAGTCCCGGCTCCCGGCACCCCGCTGACCCACTGGCTCTGGGTGTTGAGGAGGCCGACGCGGGGCTGGGTTAGGGTTGGCCCTGCTGCCCCCCACCCCCGCCGATGCGAAGCGGGATCCCGAGGCTTGGCCGGGCCGGAGGCGCCACCGTGCGGCCCAGCGCAGCGGAACAGGGGCACTCCTCCCCGCCCAGAATGAACCCAGGAGTCCTGCCCCAGGAGTGGGGTTGGGGCCTCTGTTCAGGGTGAGGGCCACAGCCTGGCCCAGGTGAGCCAGGAAGGGCAGAGAGGTGGGGGCCAGGACGCCTTGGCTCTATCCCCTGTCTGGGAGGGGAGTGGGCTGTGGTGGTTTAGTCTGGGATGAGGGGGGTGGGGGTGAGAGTCAGGACTCCTGGGTTCCCTCACTTTGCTTGGTGTGAGGATGGCTCATGGGGGAGGGGGGGAGGGAGGAAGTCCTCCTCTAGGGCAGCCATGGCTCTGGGGAATCTCCCACTCCCCAGCCCAGGATCAGGGCTCAGGCCTTGTTCTGATACCCCCTGCTTAGCATGGCCTGGCTGCCCCCTCCCATGTCAGACAGGTGCCCAGTCAGCTCCCACACCCCAGGGCAGATGGAGAGGGGGTTGGGGAAGCTTGCCTCTGTAGCTTGCCTCTGAGGTACCTGCCTGGTGCCAACAACAGAACCCAGGAGTCCTGGCCAGACCCCTCTGGCACTGCTCCCTCCTGCCAGGACAGGGGTCTCAGGGAGCCACAGCAGCCTCTGAGCACCAGGCTGCGGGGGAGGGGCACCTAACCTGAGCAGTTGGGGGGGCAGGAGGGGGGCGGGGAATGGGGATAGGATGCCTGGGTTTCGGGGATGGGAACCCAGATGCCTGGGTTCTTCCCTCCCAGCTAGGGGAGAAGAATGCGGTGTATTCAGCCCCACCCCCACCTTTTCCATGGACAGGACTCTGGTTCTGTGACAAGAGTTTTTATTAAAGTGTAAACCCCACACAGCCGGGGTGGGCATGGGTAAGGGAGTGGCTCCTCCCCCAGCTCGTGCCCTGGAGCACCAAGCTGCCCCCATCCCCAGCCCATCCCTGGGTCAGCCCCGTCCCGTCAGCGCCAAGCACCCCTCCATGGGCAACTTGTGCCCAGGGGGGCAGCAGAAGGGGTTCAGGTGGAGCGGGGCAGGGTGGATGCTCATTCTGCCTTTGCTTTGGCACTTGGGAGCTTGGCCTGAATCCTGGAGGGGGGCAGAGACATGTCACATGCAGGGGCATTGCCCTGCCCCCCTGGGGCTCCCAACCCTGTTCCTGCCCCCTGGGAGTCCCTACCCTCATCCCTGCCCCCACTGGGGACTGTGTTACACATGACCCCCCTCCTTCCCCCCTGCCAGCTGGCAGGGCAGCCCCCATGCACTAGGGGTGCTGTTCTGGGGGGGAGGGCAGTGCTGGAAGCCCCCCCCCCCCACCCCTCCCCTGTCTCGCTGAGCACTCACTTGGCTCGGAGGTGACTGAGCTGGTTCCTCACCAAGCCCACGTACTGGTCGATCTGTGCCTGCAGGAGATGGACTGGGGGTGAGGCAGGTGGGGAGCCCCTGGAGACCCCCTCCCTGTCTGAGATAGCAGGACACAGGGCTAGCAGCCTGTCTCCCCCAGGGACACTGGCATTCATCTGCCCTCTGCTTCAAGGCTTTCTCCCCACCCCATGCCCCACCCTGCACATGCACACATGTGCACACACTCACCTGGTGATGCCGGTAGAGCACAGGGAAGGTAAATGCACTTATCACACCTGGGGGAGAACAGGACCATCAGACTGAGCCATGCCCCCGCAAACCCTTGCTTTCCCTGCCTGGGCCACTCCCTACCCTGCCCTCACACAGCTCCCCCCAATTTGCACACAGCCCCAGCCAGACCATGCCACCTCCTCCCCCATGGTTCCCTTCATCCCTCTCCCACTGGGCCCAGATGCCCCCCTGCCCCTGCCTCCAGTGCCCTCTCACCCATGAGCAGCAGTGTCAGCCCATTGAACACGGCACCCACGTAGGTGAGGATGTAGAACAGGAAGGCGAACTGAGAGGGCAAGATGGGGGGTCAGCACAGCTCCTCCTACCCTGCCCCAGGGCCTGTGGTGGGGGTTATCCAGGGCCTGGTTGGGGGCAGGATCAGGCCCTGGCACAACAGCATGGGCAGGAAGGGATGGGGCTGATACCAGGGTCTGGCATGGATTCAGCCCCAGAGGTGGGATTGGGGCTGTCTCTGCCCATGGGGTGGGTGTGAGGCAGACCACTTGAGCAGGGTGTGGGGCCCAGGGCAAAGCAGCCTGTGCGGGCCCCCACCCCCAGACACAAGGAAGCCGGTGGCAGATTTGGCAGTGAGGAGGGGGGTGGCAAGTGGCTGGATGTGAAGCCAGCAGCAGTGTGGAGTCACCACACCGTGCTGCCCCATCCAGCTCTGTTCCACCCCCCAAAGCGTCGGGATTCACACCCCCACCCCTGCCGGGACAGCCCTGGTGTGAGGTCACAGGGGGCAGCCTGGGGGTACGTCCTGAGGGCAGTTGACCCTCCCAGAGGTCACCGGGGGTTACTGGGGGGCAGGGGCGAGGGCACCTTGAGGGAGTCCACGAGGTCCTCGACGAGGAAGAGGTGGCGCAGGGTACGGGCACCAGCGGCCATGTGCTGCCCTATGCGCTCAGCCACATGCTCCAGCTGCTCTGGGGACAGCGACACATCTGTGTCCAGCAGGGGCCTGCAGCAGGGAAAGGGGGTCAGCAACAAATCAGATTCTACCTCTGCCCCCCACAGTGACCCCTGCTGGGGGAGCCTGGGGCTGGAGATCAGGGCAGGGGCAGAACTGGGGTTGAGTGGCTGGGGGTCCCCATGTAGTAGCTGGAAGGGGGTGGAGGCCCCCAGAGACTAGCTGATGGCGGTGGGGGTAGGGGTCCCTGGAGACTTGCTGGGAGGTGTTGGGGGGGAGGGTTCAGTGTTGGGGTCCCGATTCTCACTGGAAGGGGTTGGGGCGGTGGCCAGGCCGCAGGGCGCCCAGCAGCATGTGGTAGAGCCGCAGTGAGAGGGTGATGCTGAGGGTGCCCAGCGCAGCCCAGGCGCACACAGCCACAGCGCTGAAGTGGGCCAAGCAGAGCAGCGCCAGCACCAGCCCAGTCAGCACCATCCCCGAGGCCCGCACGTCCCGCCACATCACCAGCTCCAGCACTGGCGGGGGGAGGGGCAGGGTCAAGGCCAGGCACCCCCATGGCCCCTGGCCCCTGCTTGGCCCCCCATACTACCCCAGCACCAGGCTCATCCCCCACATCCCCCCCACCTCCCCTCAGTGCCCAACAGCCCCCCAAATGCCCCCACGGCTCCACTGCCAGGCTCAGCCCCCCCACATCCTCTCCACCCCCAGGCTGCCCTGCTCAGCCCCACCCACCAGCACAGGTATCTCCTCCAGGGTCCTTGCCCCACTCTAGGCAGGGCCCCAGCTCTGGGACAGGTGCCTGGCAACTGGGCCTGGAAATGGCAGGGCTGGGCTGTGCACCAGTGCCCACCCAGCTTTCTCCTATTCTTTCTGCACACCCCGACCCAAGCCTGGCTGAGGGGGCTGTCCCTTTAAGGGCCCCAGGGGTCCCCACCTCCTGGGGTGGGGGGCAGCTAAGTTTAGCTGCGGGAGGGGGACAGCGCCTGCAGCTGTCAGCTCCCCTCCCCCACCCCTAATTGACAGGCCCAAGTGCCAGGCGGGGGAGGGGCAGGCACCTGGGGGGGTCCAGGGCCCTCCATGCTGACCCATGGCCCCTCATCCCCACCCCAACCCCCACCCCTACTCTTTGGCCCCCAGGCCCCTCTCCTTGGCCTGACCCACTCTAGGGGGGCCACAGCCCCCTCCCCCCACCTCCCTGCAGCCCTGTCATCCCAGCACCCCCCCCCAACTTTAGGGCCACAAGCCCCACAGGCTAGACCCTGTCCCACCTTTGCCGCCCATTGCGATGCAGCCTGTAGTGCCCAGGCCAGCTCCTAGCACCCACTCCAGGCCCCTCAGCCCCTGGTACAGAGCCTGGCCCGGGGGCGGGAGGTGGGGAGGGGCCCCAGGGCTATTTATAGCCAGCCAATCCTGGCCCTGCCTGCACCCCCTTGTGGGTGGGGGGCACAGAGCCGCAGGGTGATCCCTGAGGGGCCAGGCCAGGAGCCTAGAACCTGGGGTCTATCCTTATGGACCCCCAACTGCCTCTGACCACCGTCACTCATGTCCCCTCACTTCCCCATCCCTTGGCTGGGATGAGAAGCCAGGCCTCTGGGATAGCCAGCAGTGGGGCTCTCTCCCCTGGCAGTGTCCCAGGGTGTTGTTGGGGGTGCCCTGCAGCAGGAACAGGAGCAGCAGGAACCCAGGAGTTCGGGCCAACACGCACCCCTGGTTCTGCCCACCAGCCCCACCCAGCTCCTGTTGTGGCCCCAGCGCTCCCAGACACAGTTGCATCTTGGGGCCAGGCATGGCCTCGAGCCACGGGGCCAGGGCATGGCAGGGGGGCAGGGACTGCCTGTCCCCAGGGGGCCATGATGGCAGGATGAGGGGCCTCTTTGGGCATTGTGCCAGGGCTCCCTCCTCCCCTCCCTGCAGGCAGCCCTGCTGCTGGATCCTGGGGGGGGGG
>NW_005842578.1:976836-979622 GCF_000455745.1 Alligator sinensis
CTGGGGGGGGGGGGAGGGGGGGATGGTGGAGGGAGGGAAGCAGGGGCTGCCAGGCTGGGGGTATAGTTAGCCCCCATGACCCAGCTGGGGCCCAGGGTGCTGCAAGTTTCCACACAGCAGTGCCTTGCATGCAGTCGATCACAGGCCTGATGCTGTGAACTTCCTTACAACAGTGCCCTCTGGGGGTCCAATCAGGAACCTCAATGCTGTGAGCTTCCCCCAAATAATGCTTTGCCAGGATCCTATCAGAGGCCTTGATACTATGAACTTCCCCACTGCAGTATCATGTCTGCATCTGATCAGGGCCCCTAGGCGCGGAGCTTCCCCACAACAGTGCCCTGCCTCCCTAGCTGCAATGCCCCTGCCCTGCCCCAGCTGCTCCCTCCTCATTGGTGGCTCACCCATGTTGTAGGCTTCCATGGGGTTCCCTGATTGGTCCATCTCTTCTAGGCGTTGCTCTGGAATTGGCTCCATCTCCAAAAATGCCTTCTCCTCCTGCGGGTCCTCGGCATCCCAGAGGCCCTGGAAGCCAGGGCCTTCAAGGGTGCACGAGGAGGACAGGGTGCCTTCAGCCCAGCAAGGGGTGCCCTCAGCAGGGTGGAGGGCTAAGGCGGGGGTGAGCTGGAGGTCCCCCGGGGCCTCCTCAAGAGCTGTCTCTGCCAGGGACAGAGCAGGGTTAGCACCCTGGTGCTGCAAGCTTCCCCCTAACAGTGCCCTGCCTGGGACCCCAGCACTGCATGCTTTTCCCCAGCAATGCCCTGGCAGTTTCAAGCTTGGTCCCCGCCCCCCAGTGCTGTGAGCTTCCTCCAACAGTGCCACCCCTGGGAACCCAGTGCTATGAGCTTCCCCCAGTAGTGCCCTGTTCAGGGCTAGAGCCCCTGAGTCCCTACCTGAACCAGCTGTAGCCTCTGTGACCTCGGTGGCTCCAGGATCCACAGTAGCCTTTGTGGTGGGCACTAGCTGAGGCTGGGGGGGGGGGCTGTTACCCGGCTCCAGGGGTTCGGGGTCATTGGTGTAACGCAGGGGGGCATCCCAGGACGAGAAGGGGTCCATCCCCAGGCCCTGCCCACGCTCCCCCTCAGGTGACTGGCACAGACTGGGGATGTTCTCTAGGCTGTCACCCAGGGCTGGGGCTGGGGGCTCAGGCCGGCGGGTGCGGGCATCACGGGGGGGGCTGGCATCATGCCCAGGGGTGAAGGCAATGTAGGAAAAGGTCAGCTCCCGTGGCGTGGCCCAGCCCAGCGAGCCTGTATCCTCGTCCTCTGAGAACTCCCGTGCCGTCTGCAGCTCAGGGAAGTCTGACTCCGTGCCACCTGTGGAATGGGGGAAGATCATGGGGTGCCCGGGCATCAGGGGCCAGTGCCACTGTCTGGAACTGGGGCACACTCCCAAGGAGGGACCCTCCCCACCAAGGCACCTCCCTAACCCCACGAGCCTGCAAGCAGGGCACCCCTCACCCAGGGCCCTCCAAGCAGGGCACCCCCTGCTCTAGTGACACCCCTCAGCAAGGGCCCCCCCAACCAGGAATCCCCAAATGGGGACCCCCTGCCCAGGGCATCCCTCGAAGCAGGGCCCTCCAAGCAGGGCCGCCCCTCCTCCAGCCCCCCCCCCCTCTGCTAGTACAGCACCCAGGGATCCTTCCCTCCCACCCCAGTGATCCCCGCTTCACACAAGACACCCCCCCCACCCCACAAGCAGGACCTCACCATCAGTGGAGTCAGGGGTGGTGGAGGCAGTGGACGGTGACTCTTCTGCGAGAGATGGGGGTGGAGGGTCAGTGCCTTGCTGCCCCCTCTGCAACCAGCACCAATGACAGAGGACAGCACCCCACCCTGAGCCCACCCCCCTACGTGCCTCTGCTTCCCCTCCTCCAGCCCCTCAGGTTGGGGCAGGGGGCCTAATCAGGGCCGGATCAGGGCACACAGGCTGGTGCAGGCCCACCCTGGGCAGATGCCACCCCCCAGGCCTGCTATCAGGGGAGCCAGGACCTGGGCAGCGGAGACCTAGCTGGGACACATCCCCTCCCCCAATGGTGCCCGGTTCCGGGAAACAACACCGCCTGGGCACCAGAGCAGAGGCCTTAATGGAGGTGCTGGGCTGGTGCCAGGGCCCCATGGACCTGGTCTTGCTGCCCCCGCCCCCAAATGAGCCATGGGGGAAGCGGCAATGGGCAATGGGGGCAGGGGGATTATGGGCTGTGGGGCAGGGACAGCCCCCCCTTGCTATTACCCCCTGAAGGGGGAGGGGGGGCTGGCCCCAGGGCTGGCAGAGCAGGACCCCAGGCAGCCTCAGCCCTGGGCCCAGGAGTGTGGGAGCCCCTGGGAGGGGTCTGGGGGGGTCCAGCTGGTGGGGGGTTGCATGAGTTTGCCAGGTCTCAGCCGCATTTCTCCCCCGGGTCAGGGCTGGCTCGGACGGGGGGGTGGGGGGCATGCCCAGCGTCTGAGGCCGATCCCCGCCCCCCCCCATCTCCACTCTCAAGGCGTTGCCACTTGGCCCAGGAGTGCCCAGTCTGGCCCCAGTTCTCGCTCCCATCCCCCTGGGCCCCGATCCTTGCCCTCCCCCGGGCTCCGATCCTTTTCCTTCCCTGGGGTCCAGATCCTTGTCTTCCCGGACCCCGATCCTTTCCCTCCCCAGGCCCCGATCCCCCCACCAGGCACCTACTGCAGTGCGCGAAGCCCAGGACCTGACCCATGGCCCCGGCCCGGCAGCGCCCGGCATGGGGCTCGGCCCGCGCTGCCCCCCGGCGCTCATGGCCCCGGCACCATGCTGCCCCGCGGCCCCGATCC
>NW_005842578.1:979883-980306 GCF_000455745.1 Alligator sinensis
CACGCCCCCTGCCCCTCCGGCAGCCCCCAGCATCAGGTGCAGGGTTATCTCTATGGCAACAGGGCCGTGCCCCCCACCCCCGTGCAGGGAGAGCCTGGACCTCCCGGAGCGGGGTGGGGGGAGGGCGCACTTGTGGGGCGGCTTCTCCAGCCAGGCTTAGCTCCCCTGCCGCGGCTGCTGGTGGCTAGGTTCCCCCTCGAGTGGGGCCTGGACCTGCCTTAGCCAGGCCCCAGTGCCCCCACCTCGGATTGGACCCAGGGTGAAGCAGGAGAGTGTGTGTGTTGGTGGGGGTGGGCAGGACCAGCGGTTGCTGACACCCCTGCTCCACTGCAGCTGCCTCTGGGGTGGGGGCGGGTGATGGCAGGGGCTGCTGGCATTTGGGACAGGGAAGGGGCTTGGAGCCCCCACAGCCCCCTGGGTCCT
>NW_005842578.1:980377-980955 GCF_000455745.1 Alligator sinensis
CCCCCCCCAGCCCCCTGGGTCCTGCTCTGGCACTGGGACCCCCGTCCCCCCCGACCTGCCCCAGAGACCCCCGACCCCCTTGGGCCCTGCTCGCGCCCCAGTCTCCACTCAGCCTCCCTCAACCCCCTTATCTTCCCCCGGGACCTGACCACCCCCCTCTCCGCCTCCCGTCATGCAAGGAACAGGAGCCCCAGGTCCAGCCCCCCCCACCTCTCAGCACTGCTGCCCTGCTTGGAGGGCAGAGTGGGTGTTGCTATGGCCAGGCACTGCTTTGCCCAGGCCCCCACATGTGAGCTCTCTACAATGGGGCATGTGGGAGGGAGGCAGGTCCAGTCACCCCAGGCTGAGGCAAGGGCAGGGCAAGGCTGAGAAAAAGCCCTGCCCGCACCCTCTAGGCATTAAGGCCGGATCCTGCCAGGAGGGGGAGGGGAGTTGGGTTGGGGGGACCCCTGTGCCAACCCGATGCTCGGGGCAGGAACAGGGGGCCTGGTCCCACCCAGCAGCACCCGGCCTGGGTGAGAGGGGCCTGTGGGGGCTGCAGGTAGCAGTGGGTGGGGGGGGGGGGGGGGGGGGGGCTG
>NW_005842578.1:980966-982612 GCF_000455745.1 Alligator sinensis
GGGGGGGTGGCAGTTGGGTCTGGAAGGGGACAGGAGGGATCATGTTGCAACAACTTACTGGCTCCCAAGAGTTGGAGAAGAGGCAGCCAAGGCACCCACCTGCCCAGCAGGGATGCCTCAAAGCTAGGAAGACTCCAGCAGTGTCTGCTTGAGATGACAGAAATGTGGGGGTTGGTTGGGGGCCACAGCAGGGGTCAGGCCTGCTCTGGGGGTCCAGGCCTCCATCACAGCCGAGGGCAGTGAATTCCATGTGGCCTGGACCATGTACCAGGGGTGCTCATCAGGGTATTGTGGGGGTGCTGTTGCCCCTAGGGCCAGGGATGGTGGGGGCAGGTGGTGCCTGGCTGGGGGTGTAGGTGGCTCAGCCCAAGCTTCCACAGGCACCAGGCACATGCCAGGCTGGGGGCACAGGGATGTCTCCTTCCCGGGGAGAGCAAGTGTGTGGGGCAGTGGTGCTAGCATGGGGCTGAGCCAGGCTCCCTCTCCCCACATCCCAGGGTCTCAGGGCCCAGGAGAAAGAGCACTGGCTGCATCCAGGCCTGGCACCAGAGTATCCTGGGCATGGCTTACCTGTCTGCTCAGCCTGCTCTGGGGTGCACAAGGGGTGAGTGGTGTTTGGTGGGCAACTCTTGGGGTGAAGCCAGGGAGCGAATCTGACTCGGGCTCCAATCTCAAGGGTGTCCAGCCTAGAGCCACCAACCCAGCCGGGCTCCATGGAGAGTGGCTTCATGGCAGGTAGGCGCTGCCACCAGGGGGTGCAAGGGACCGCAGTGCTTAGTGGATGGCGGGGTGGGGGCCAGCACCCCCCAGAAGCCCCAGATTACAGCCTCTAGTGCCCCAGCCAGAGCTCCTGGAGGAGCCTCAGGGCGATGGGCAGGAGGCACCGCGGGCACCAGGCCAGGAGGCACGTCTTGTGCTGGGACCCGAGGGCGGGGGGGAAGAGGGCCACTGGGGGCGAGCTCAGGTCCCCCTACAGGGCCAGGCTCTGGGGCGCCCCACCTCCTTCAAACCTGCCCCCCCGCCAGTGCCAGGATGGAGGATGCGGTTTGAGGGGGCGGGGCAGGAGCTGGGCCCCCCCCATGGTTGTGTCCTAGCTGGGGGGGTGGTTAGAGAAGTGGGGGTTGGAGCCAGGACGCCTGGGCTTTCTCCCGGCTCTGGGAGGAGAGAGTGGGTACGGGGTTAAAGTGGGGAGGGGGCGGGAGCAGGTTAGGTTTTGGGGGCTTAGCGGGGAGCCCCGACGCCTGGATTCTGCCCCAGCTCGGTCGCCGTTTCCCGGCTCCATTAGTGTCGACCAGCTCGCAGCTTTGCGGGGGGTCGCCCCCCCAGGAGCTGTTGCGGGCGGTACCGCCCTACCCCCACCGCTCGCGGGGCTCCGGGGCAGCTCGGCTTCCTCTTCGCCCGGGGCTTCCTCCTCCAGTTCCCCTTATCCAGCCCAGGCTGGGGCAGAACGCAGGCGTCCAGGCTCCCAACCCCCCGGTTCTAAACCCGCCTCCAAAGCTGGGGAGAGAGAACCCAGGAGTCCGGGCAGCCAGCCCCGCCCTTGCTCTGCTCTAACCACTGGACCCTCCCACCCCCAGGGAAAGAACCCAGGAGGTCTGTGCCCGCCGCCGCCGCCGCCGCTCCCCACTGCCCGTCTCCAACCGCCG
>NW_005842578.1:982622-983999 GCF_000455745.1 Alligator sinensis
CCCCACCCAATTGCCCTTTTAAGAGGGCGGTGGCGGCGCGCGGTGCATTGTGGGGGGCGGTCGAGGCGGCCCGCGGGCGCCGGGGCCGGGCGGGGTGGCGTGGCCGGGACTGAGCTCCCCTCCGGCACCATGAGGTGGGTGCAGGGCGGCGCCCCCGCTATGGGTGGGACCCCCCTTTGACGTCACGGCGATGACCTCACGCGCGCGGTCTTTGACATCACAATGCCACATCGCGCGCTCGTTGCCTCGCCCCAGCGCGGGGAAAGAACCTAGGAGTCCCGGCCTCCTGCACCCCCTCGTGGGTTTGGGGTGGGTGGGGGCAACTGGTGCCTTCCTGCCCCGGGCCCGCGGGGGGTGACAGGATAGGAGTTGGGGCCATAGATCTCGCCCCCCGCAGCCAGGCAGCCCCGCCCCTGGGAGCTCTAGCCCTGAAGGGTCCGAGATCCCTTCTGGGGGGAAGGGATGCCCCCACCCTGCACTGCTCCCACCTCCGCCAGGGGAACTAGGTCCCCTGGAGGACCCCGCTGGGCTTCGGTGCCTCAGTTGCCCTTCCTGCCCCAGCCCTTGGGGGGGGGGGGGCGAGGTGCTCTGTCCCCCTCCCAGGTGACAGGTGAACCCTAGAGCAACCCCAATGCATGGGGAGATATTTTGCCCCCCCCCTCCCCCGCAAGAGCTGCAGGGAGATTCCTGCCTCCTTGGAAGGCGGGGGGCAGCAGGGGAGGCTCTGACCTGGTGCCTGCCCCCCTCTCCCCCCTCCTTTGCATGGGACAATGGGATCAGACTTCCGGCCTGGCCCTGGCCCTTCCTGGTCTCCCTGCCAGGCTCCTGCTCCCGCCCCCCGGGAAAAGGGGGGCAATTAACCCCTTGGCTGCCCGAGCCATGGGCATTAAGGGGTCCCTGTGGCATGGAGGGGCTCTTCTGGGGTCCCCAGTGCCCCCCGCTCCAGCCCCGCAACACCCTGCCCCCTCCGCCGTACTGCTGGTGCCTGTCATTACCTGCAGCCCCCTGATGCCCCTCACTCCCGACCCCCTGCTGGTGCCCCACACTCTTGACCTGCAGCCCCCTGCCCCCCCCATCCCCAGCTGGGCTGAGTTGGGGGGGGTGGGCAGGGGCAGGAAGGTGCCAGGGAGGAAGTGAGTCAGGAGTAAGTGGGAGGGGAGCTGCCTGGGAGGGGTGGGGGGGAGCCTTGAGGAAGCAGTCACTACTCCCCTCCTCCACTCCCCCCAGGTGCTTCCTGCTCCTGCTCCTGCCCTTGCCTCTGCCCCGGGGGTGGGAGGTGGGTAGCGAAGATCCCTAGCATGGAGGGTGGCAGGGGCACACATCACCCCTCCCAGCCAGGCAGGAGCAGGGTCCCCGAGACAATGGGGGGAGGGGACG
>NW_005842578.1:984469-984701 GCF_000455745.1 Alligator sinensis
GTGGTGGCCTGGCCGGCAACTTGTCCCAGCCATGACTTGGTTCCTGTTTGGCTTCTGGGGAGGAAACAACCCCCCTGCAATAGCTGCTAGTGCCCTGTGGCCTGTAGGGGAGGGATACCAGGGTCCCAGGCTTCCCCCCAGACTGGAACTCAGGGGCAGGGGTCTCTCCCCCCAACCCAAAGCAGAAAGCCCACACCCCTGCAGACCTCTGGGAGAGGGGCCTGTGTGGGGG
>NW_005842578.1:984846-988656 GCF_000455745.1 Alligator sinensis
CCTTCATGTGGGCAGCAGGGGTTTGCAGGGGCTCTCTGGCCAGCTGGGGCGAGGTGGTCCAGCTCCCAGCAAGCCCATATAAGGTTCAGCCCCAAGCTAGTGCAGCGGGGGAGGGACAGAACCCAGGCGCCTGGGTTCCATCATTTGCTGGAAGGGAAGTGGCCACCAGGATGCCTGGGTTCTGTCCTGTCTCTGGCAGAGCAGGTGGGGGGTGGAGCGGAACCAGGATGCCTGGGCTCTGTACCTGCCTCCTGCCTTCCCTCTCGGTGCCTCAGTTTCCCCATTTCACTGAGGGAGATGGGGTCCCTCTTGGGTTTGGGTGGGAGGGATACTGGAGGGGGTCCCTTGGGTGGGTCATGCTCACCCTCCCGTCACCCCATCCAGTGAGACGGTGCTGTGCTCGGCCCGGGCCACGGTGATGATCTATGATGATACCAACAAGAAATGGGTGACGGCTGGGTCGGGGTCCAGCACCTACAGCCACGTGCAGCTCCTGCACCGCCCTGCGGCTGGTGCCTTCCGTGTTGTGGCCCGCAAGATGCAGCCTGACCAGCAGGTAGGGAAGGAGGAGCAGGGGACCCAGGAGTCTGGGCCCTGCACTATTCAGCCTGGGTGATCAGGGGAGCAAGAGCAGACAGTATTGACCTCCAGCTGAGAACCCAGGCATCCGGGCCCTGCAGCCTAGGGCTTCTTGGGGGTGGGTGGGGCAGGGCTGGGCAAATGTGGTCGGGAAGTCAAGGTCAGGGGCTTGCTGGGGGGAGCTGGGCTCAGGGGTGGGGAATGGAAACTTCTGAGCCATGGGGTGCATTCACTCTGGACCCTACTGATGTGGGAAAGGTGGCAGAGGCTGGGGAAAGGGAGCTGGTCTGGGAGGGGAGTTTCCCTTTAGTGCTGGGAACTGAGGTGTCTAGCTCCCCCCAGGTGGTGATGAACTGTGCACTGGTCCGGGGGCTGCGCTACAACCAGGCGACTGCCAGCTTCCACCAGTGGCGTGATGCCCGCCAGGTTTGGGGGCTCAGCTTCTGCACTCGGGAGGATGCTGCTGCCTTCGCCACCGCCATGCAGGGCGCACTCGCTACCCTTGACACTGGTCAGCAGGGGGACCCGCACTCCTGGGTTCCTTTGGAGAGAAGGGAGGGGTGGAGTGTGGGGCTCCTTGAGGTGGACAGCTCTGTGCGGGGGGGGCAACTCTGAGGTTCTTGAAGAGGGGGCTAGTCATTCCAGGGGGCAGTAACCCCCCCCACCCCAGAGGGGCCCCAGAGCCAGGACTCCTGGGTTCCCAGCTGAGGGGCTGGGGGCAAGTGGGGGATCAAGGATTGGCAGTGGGCTGTTGCCCATGGGAGGGCTAGTGGGAGGCTGGGGCAGAGTAAAGGGCGGTGGCGGGGGGGTGGTGGTCCCAGCTGACACCCCCATGTCCCCAGGCTCCACACAGGCCTGGCCGGCCCCGAACGGCCCCAGCCCGGAGGAGATGGAGCCACAGAGAAGGTACCTGCTGCCCCTGCCCTCTGCTGGGGGGACCCTGGGTCCAGGCACTGCCTTGGGGGATAGGGTGTTGGGGGTCCCTGCAAGGTCGGGGAGTTTGGGTCTGAGTCAGGGTCCTTGGGGAGGGGCTGGTTCCACTGCCCCCCCCCATCTTTAGGGAGGGGCTGAGGGGGGGGTCTATGCCCCCCCCACCCTGGTGAGTGGGGGGCAGGGGCTGTGTGGGGGAGCAGATACCCCCCCCCCCACACCCTGGGCCCCACCCTGATTCTCTGCCTTGCTCCCCACAGGAGCTCCACAACCCCCTTCAGGAGGACCCCTGCCTCCGCCTGGCCCTCCACCCCCGCCAGGGCCACCCCCCCCACCTGGTCCCCCCCCTGCTACTGGGGGGGGGCCACCACCTGCACCCCCCCTGCCTGCAACCCAGGGCCCTGGTGCAGGGGGTGGGAGTGGGGGCACTGGTCTTGCAGCTGCCCTTGCAGGGGCCAAACTCAGGAAAGCTGGCAAGGTGAGGAGGGGGCAACACATGGGGTGGGGGGAGTGGAATTCACAGCAATGGGTGTTTGCTCTGGAATCTACTGATGGAAAGATTTGGTGGGAGGGGGAACAGGCACTTCAAAGCAGTGGGATCTCTTTCTTCAGGAACCTGCTGTCAAGGGAGTGGGGTGAGGGCTGTCTGGAGTGGGGGGGGGATTCAGGGCAATGTTTGTTTATGCTTGAACTTACTAATGGGGAAAATGGTGGTAGGGGCTGGAGGGGAGCTGGAGTGGAGGGGTAGAGAATGGGAACTGACCAGCAATGGGGATGTGCTTCCTGGAACCTACTGGTGAGGCAATGGAGTGGGGCTAGGCTGGTTGTGGGGGAGGAGGGAAGTTCATGGCACTGCTTGCCTGTTAACGCTGGGACCTAATGATGGCAGGTGTGAAATAGCAGGGGGCAGATTTGGTAGTGGGGCTGGGGGTGGAAACTTTATAGCAATAGAGGGTTTAATCTGAAACCTACTGCTGGGGGAATGAGGTGGCAGAGAGTGGGGAGGGGGAGCCAGGCCGGGAGGGGGAATGGGAACTTCATGGCAACTGCATGTTTGCTCTGGAACCTACTGGTAGGGGTGTGGGGGCAGGGGCTGGGTAGGGAGGTCTAAGGTGGGGCTCTGGCTACTGGCCAGGGGAACCCTGGCAGGGGCCCTGACACCTCTACTCTGTGCCAGCCCCAGGAGGACAGTGCTAGCCCAGGCGGGGGTGGGGGCAGCAGTAGTGGCAGCCCCGGCTCAGCCCCCCGGAGCACAGGTAGGAGTGGTGGGGGGCTCATGGAGGAGATGAACGCCATGCTGGCCCGGCGGTAAGTAGTGGGGAGGGGGCTATGGACCCAGCACCCCAGGGCCTGTACAGGCTGGGGGGGGGGGGTCCCCCAGGCCATGGCTGACCCCTGCCTCCCCCAGGCGGAAGGCGACGCTGCAGGGCGACAAGCCCCTTCCAAAGAGAGATGAGGATGTTTCAAGCGTGAGTGTTGTCCCATTCCGGTTCTCCGCCCCGCTCCCACAATCCTGGGTGCACTGACTTCCCTGGCTGGAGCCTGGCTGGGTCCATAGTCCCCTGGGATTGAGGTCGTCTTGAGGGGGCAACACCCTCTAGCTCTCCCAGCAACGGCAGGAGGGGGGCATACCCCCCATCCCTGCCCAGGAGGTGAGGCAGGGGTGACCCTGCCCTGCTTACCCTCTCCTGCTCTGTCTCCCTCCAGCAAGATGACTCTGAGGCCTCAGGGACTAGGACCCCCAGCCAGCAGCCTGGTGAGTGTTGCAGGGGTGGGGGTGGAGCCCCAGTCTGCACTGGGGGCCCTGGTGGGTGTGAGGGGCAGCAGTGCTGTCTGGGGGGAGCTGCTGCTGACCCAAGCCACTTCCCCCCAATCTGGTTCCCACTGTGGGGGGCAGCTGTGCCCCCCCCAGCAGCCTGTCCTCACCTACATGTCTCTGCAGACCTGGTCCGGCGGCCGTGGGAGAAGAACAGCACCACGCTGCCCAGGTGGGGGTCCAGGGGAGCTGGGGCAGGGTGGTGAGGGGGCTGGAGCCTCTGGCCCCTGGGGCATGGGTTCCCTGAGAGCAGACAGCCACTTGTGCTGTCTCCTCCCTTCAGATCCCCAGTGGCTTCACTGGGACCTAGTGCTGGAGCTGCCTCGGTGTGAAGGCTGGGGAGGATTTGGGGGCAGTGGTGTGGCTGAGGGGATGGTCCCTGCTGCATGGGGAGGGAGGTCCCCTAAAGCTCCATATTGCCAATCATGACCCCCGACCCCCCCCCCCCCCCCCCCAAGCCAAAAACAAGCGCCCCCCCGGAGACC
>NW_005842578.1:988969-991139 GCF_000455745.1 Alligator sinensis
ACTTGGGGGGGGGGCCCCCCCATGGGGTCCTGCTGTGTGGCTGTGCTTGACCCACTCCATCTCTCTCCCTACAGCATTCGTGCTGGAGCTGCGGAAGCGTGGAGGCCCCTAGGGTGCAGCCCCCTGCCCCCCACCCCGTGGTGCCTTACCCAGGCTCAGCACCCCCTGGGGGCTGTCTCAGCAGTGCCACGCCCTGGGGGTGGGGCCATGCCCCCTCCCTGCAGACAGGGCCACGCCCCCCACTCCTCCCCCCTTCCCTGGTGCACTGGGTTTTTCGGGGTTCGGTTGTTTTATAGCTTTGGGGAGGCCTTTCCAACCCCCCTGCCCTGGGGTGGGATTGAGACCCCCCCCCCCCTTGCCCCACCCCTTGGTATCAGGTGGGGCTAATTCAGCCCCACCCCCCCAGCATGGAGGGTGGGGCCTGGGTCCCCCCTCTCCCCCGAGAGTTCAGCTTTGTTTCTCTCTTTTATACGGTTTTTTTTGTTTTGTTTTGGTTTTTTTTACTGATTTCACGGGTTTTGGGCCTTGGCCCGAGTTCAATAAACCTGCCTTTTTGTATGGCACCTGCTGCCAGGATTCGTAGATGTTAGGGGCTGGAAGGGATGTCTGGGTTCTGGAAGTGGGTACAGATGCCAGGGCACCTGACCTGGGGCTCAACTGGCAGGGCATGGTGGGGGGTGTGCCAGGATGCCTGGGTCCAGGACAGCTGGGTTCTGGGTTGTGGTTGGGGGGTGGGGCAGGGCAGGGCAGATGACAGACTTGGGCACCAGGGCCTACCTGGGCCTCCCCGGCAGCATCTGAGGGACCCTCAGTGATAGGGCTGGTTGGAGCTGTACACCCTGCCCCACCCCTCCCCAAGTGCCTGGGGGAAGAGTGAAGGCTATAGCTGGGAGGGAAGGGTCCTGGTCTCTTTCCCGCCCCCCTCCCCCCAGCAGGCAGCACTGGGCCTAATGCCCAAGACACACCCATCCCTAAGCAGCGGTGACATGCACCTGAGAGTGCTGGTGCACTCCCTGTCAGGCTCTGCTCCCTGTTTTAGGTGATGGGCAGGGGAGCAGGTGCTGGTGCCCCTCATGAGCACTGGACAGGGAGCGGGGCTGCGTGATCAACCACTAGGGGCCTCCCCCACGGTCACTGACTGCTGTCAGGGAGGCACCAGTTACCTATGTCCCCAAGCACCTATCACATGCATATGTGCAAAATGGACTTCCTAGCTCATGCACCTGCATCTACCTAGGCAGCTGCCTCAACTGAGCCTGGGCCCCTCACCCCTGCCCAGGCAGCAGAGGGTTGCAGCAGCTGGTTGCTGGGACTCCTGGGTTTTCTTCCTGGCCCCTGAAGCACAGGGTTGGGAGGCAGGCTCCTGGAGAGGTACAGGAAAAGCCAGGACACCTGGATTTTTTTGCCTTGGTGTACCTGCTGCCCTCCCACCCCACCAGCTCTGCTGGTGCCCCTCACTACTGACTCAAAACCGCCTGCCCCTCATATCCAGCTGGTACTCATCCCTCCCCTTTCCTCTGCCCCAATCACAGCTCTGCTCCTTCAGCAGCAGATGGGTTTTAATGAGTGGCTTTTTCAGTCCAGTAGACTTGGAGGCTCCCCAGGAGCCAAGGTGGAAGGGGAGGGTCCCCCATTATAGTGCAGTGCCCTGCCCCAGGGGCGCCTTTGGCAGTGGCCATAGGGGGCCCTACTTGCGGGGAACGCTGGCCAGTTCCAGCAGGGCACGGTCAGCCTGGCGCAACCGGGCATCAAGAGTCTCCAGGGCCAGGCCCAGCTCAGCCACCTGCTGCTGCAGGGACTCCATGGCGGCACTCTGCTCGTCCTCGCGGCGCCGTGCGTTGCCTGCCTGCCGGGCATATTCCAGGTAGATGCACAGGCCACCCACGCTGAACACGATGGCTTCGCCCAGCAGCTCCGCGCCCAGCTCTGCTGCCGCCTCTTCATTCAGTGGCTTCACGGCTGCGCCCCGGAAGCCCATGATGCGCATCTTGGTCCGCATCTCCACCCAGTGGTACACTGCCCGGAGGGGGGAAACGGTGGGTCAGGGGGGCTGGTGTCCCTCACTCCTGACCTCCAGCCCTGCAGTGCCCCTCCCTCCCAACCTGCAACCCCCTGCCACTGCCCCTCACACACAACCCACAACCCCCTGCCCCCCCAGCCCTACCGGTAC
>NW_005842578.1:991648-999771 GCF_000455745.1 Alligator sinensis
CTTGTTGCGCGCGGCCAGCGGCTTGCGGAGCTGCCGCATGCCCAGGGTCAGCAGCTTTGCGATGGGGAACGCGCCGGCCACCATCCTCCTGCGCTCCCGGCGGCCCCGCGCCGCGCACCTCTGACGTCAACTCGCCGCCCTTCGCCCCGCCCCTTCGGCGTTGCGCGCGCTTGTGCGCATGCGCATTTCGGCTGACTCGTGCTGCTTTTGTGTGCGCGCGCATGCGCACGTGCCTGTGCCTTTTCGTGTTCGTGGTGGGTAGCGCCACATCGGCTCTTCGCGGTCATGCAGCTACGAATTATGAATATACAGCGACGACTGATCACGGGCAGTGGTAATGGGTCAGAGGTCGGGGGCGGGGTCCCGTGCCGGCGGGGGGAAGCGGTCTGCGCGGTGATTGGCCGCCTGCGTGTGCGGTCTGCGCTGATTGGTCCGAGTGCGGTACGCAGTCGCAGTGCCAGGCCGGGCGGAAGCAGTGGGGGGGGGCTGCGTCCGGCCCGGCCCGTGCCGGGGTGGGCAGTGCTGGGGCCCCGGGATGTGCTGCTCGCTGCTCGGCGTTGCGTGGAGGACGGCAGCGCCCGCCCGGCGAAAGCCGGTCCAGGTCCACTCCCTTGCCCCGCCCGGGCCAGAGAGGAGGTGGGGGCCGGTGCCGGCCAGTGCTGCTGGGCGGGGGGGCTGGCTGGGGGCCGTGGGCACGGCCTCGTGCTCACCAGGCCGGTTGTCGGTCTGCAGGACCAAATAGGGGTCTCCGGTGTGTCAGGGGGAGGCGGCGCTACACACGCGTCTCGGGCGCTGCTCCGAGGGGGGATGCCGGTGTCCGAGTCCTGGTGCCCGGCGGGGCGGGAGAGCTGAGGAGCCGGTGCTGCAGGGACTCTGCTCCCGTGCGCCCGCGCCCGGTGCGGCCTGGCCCCACCCGGCCTCGTTCCCCAGCGGGGCAGCGGGGGGCCATTGGGACCCGGTACCAGGGGCTGCAGGTTGGGGGGTTTTGGTAGTGTTGTGTGGAAACGGGCCTGTGAGCAGCGACGTGGAGCTGTGGTGGCACGCGGAGGTTTGCGTGTGGGGAAACTCACTATCTTGTGTGGTGATGTTTCTGGCAGTGTGGCACCTCTTTTGTGAGAACCAGATAATTTTGTGTGATGATCTGGAGGTGTTTTTGTGGAAATGTTTTGGGAAATATGGTGACATAGAATCATAGAACCAGAAGGGACCTGTAAGATGATCAAGTCTGGCCCCCTGCCACGGGCAGGAAGTTATTGGGCTCAGGTGAGCTCAACAAGGTGCCTGTCCAGCCTCAGCTTGAACACCTCTAAGGGGACGACTGCACTAGCTCCGCTGGGAGCGTGTTCCAGATTTTGGTGACCCTTACAGAGAAGAAGTTTTGTCTTATGTCCAGCCTAAATTTACCCTCTGTTAGCTTGTGCCCATTGGTCCTTGTCCTCCCTTCCTGAGGTGCCTTCCTGGAGAGTTGCGCCCCTACATCTTGGTGCTCACCCCTGACGTATTTGTTAGGCGGCTATCAAGTCACCTCTCAGCCTTCTCTTCCTCAGACTGAACAGACCCAGTTCTCAGAGTCTCTTTTCATGGGGCCTATCCTCTAGGCCTGTGATCATATGGGTAGCCCTTCTTTGTACCCTCTCAAGCTTACCCATATCCTTCCTGAAGAGTGGTGCCCAGAACTGGATGCAGTACTCCAGCTGAGGCCTCACCAATGCCGAATAGAGCGGGAGGAGCACTTCCATGGATCTATTGGCCACGTATCGGCTGATGCACACCAGAGCTCTGTTTGCCCTGCTGGCGACTTCATCGCACTATTGGCTCATGTTCATCTTCCAGTTGATCATGACCCCCAGGTCCTGTTCAGATGCTGTGCCAGCCAGTGGGCTGCCACCCATTGTGTAGTTATGGTGAAGGTTCTTCCTACCCAGATGAAGGACCCTATGCTTCTCCCTGTTAAACCTCATCTGATTCTGTTCTGCCCATAAAACCAGTCTGTCAAGGTTATCTTGGATCTACCCTATCTTCTGATGTGCCTGTGTTTCTCCACAGTTCAGTATCATCCGCTAACTTAATAATTAAGCTTTCCACCCCTTCATCCAAGTCATTGATAAAGATATTAAAGAGCAAGGGTCTAAGCGCCCATCCCTGTGGGACACCACTGGAGGTGGCCCTCCAAGATGAGGCCATCCCATCAATTACAACTCTCTGGGATCAGCCAGTTATCCGCCCACTTCACTGTAGACTGGTCCAGGCCAGCACCCTCCATTTGTATGAGAGAATCTCATGGGAAACTGAATCAAAGGCTTTATTGAAGTCTAAGTAAATGACATCAATCTCGTGTCCCTTGTCTAGATAGCTAGTTACCTGGTTGTAAGGCACTTGGTTTGTCAGGCATTATCTACCCTCAGCAAAGCCATGCTGGCTGCTTCTTAACACCCCGTCAGTTACCAGCTTGTAGTTGATGGCCACCTTAATAAGTTTTTCAAAGATTTTACCCAGGACTGAGGTCAGACTGATGGGTCTGTAGTTTGCAGGGTCATCTCTCTTCTTTTTCGTAAAGATGGGTACCAGGTTGGCCCTCTCCCAGTTGTCTGGGACCACTCCTGTGTTCCACAACTCTTCAAACAACTTGGCCAGTGGTGCTGTTATAAGCTCAGCGAGTTCTTTCAGGACTCCCGGGTACAGGTCATCAGGGCCAGCAGACTTGAAAATGTCCAGGTGTTGTAGGCGATCCTGCACCTGTTCAGGACTGTTTTAATGTAATCTGTTGTCTTCCCCATGTTCCCTGGGCCTTGGGAGAGTTCTGTGTGGATTTGGGAACTTTTTTCTAGAAATGTGTGAAATGTGATTTTTGTTTGTTTGTTTTTGTGGAAAACTCGTAATTGTGTGTGGTGCTACAGGACCTTCTTTGGCAATATTGTGATTTGGTGTGGAAAACTGGTGATTTGGGAACTTCTTGTGGAAATGTGTGTGGTAATTTTAGGGTGATTTAGGATCACTTTGTGTGACTGGTGTGTTGTGGGGCCTATGGAAAATTGTGTGGCAATTGGGTAAATGTATGGAAATATGGTTATGTTGTGTGAGGGAAATTGTGTGGTAATTTGGAAGCCCTTTTTGTAGGAATGTGTATTGAACTCTGATGATACTTGTGTGGTGATTTCAGAACTTTTTGTGTGCTGAGCCCGTGGGGATCATCTTATCTACTCTGGTGTGGTTAACACTGAAACTGTCTAATGTGGGTCTGCCCTTTTTCGCAGGCTACTCTTTGCGCACCTGTCCTTGGAACCAGCGTGTCAGCGAGGAGGTGCAGCCTGACAGAATCGGGACTTGGGGCAGAAGGGCCCCCAGGAGCTGTTGTGTCTGCAAGGGTCACTCTGGGCACTTAGACAGGTGTGCGGGACCTGCAGTGGTCCCTTGGAAACAGCCAAGGTGCCACAGGCAACAGGTGAGTATGTGTTTTTGCCTTTGACACACTCTGGACTCTCACTGGCCAGAGCGAATCTGCCAGAACCTACATGTGCAACCCCGACCTTGGCCTGTTCCAGACCCACGCCGAGCAGTGGCAGCGGCTAAGCAGAAGCTGCTGCTTGGGGCAGGGGAAAAGTGGCTCCTCCAGCTCACTGGGGCCATGCCCTTTTTGTTAGAGGTGTTTGAAGTCTGTGCCCAGGTTGGCCTGCAGCTCCTCTCCATCACCATCAATGCCATGTTTGGGCTGGTCAGTGGGGCAGCGGTGGCAGTGCAGAGGAGCCACAGAGCAGCCTGGGCTCTAAGCAGCTGCAGGAAGAAGGGTCTGGCACCCGCGATGCAGGGGGCACTGCTTTTCCCTTGCAGCAAGCTGCAGCTTCTTGGCCATGGTTGCCGCTGCCATTGCTTGCTCTGTGTGGGTGGGCAAGTTCAAAGGAGGGTTGGGCTGTGTGCATGGGTTCCGGCTGGTTAGGAGCTGGTCCGCTTCGCTGGGCCAAGTCCAGAGCATGTGCAGAGCCATAAGGGCCTCATTTGACTGCTAAGTATAACCATTTCAGATAAAAATTCCCAGATATTGCTTCTGAGAGTATAAATGGGGGAGGAATATGTACCTTTTTTTCTTTTTAAACCTTTTAGCTACTAGCAGTAAATTTTAAACCAGGATTTCCTTGGCTGATCTCAGCATATCCAGTGCCACATTTGCGGCCCTTGCTGCTCAGAATTGGAATCACTTGGAGTTTAGATGATGACCTTCTTTTACACAGTTTCAGCTGTGTGCAATGGAACCCTTACATAGAGCGTTTTTTAACTTGGTGATGCACGTTATCAAGAACCAGGTACTGTTCAGTCTTTTGAGAGACAAGACTACAGCTCTTTTATGATCAGGACTTTTTTGTAAGATTAGAGACAGAATTCTGGGAAAGTTGCATTTCCTGTACTGATTACCAGGGATCCTGGTTTTGTCTGAAAAAGAAAAAAAAAATCACAAATTCTCTGATTAAAAACCCCAACATCTGCGTTTTTCTGTGATTAAAATGAAACGCCACTGTGTTGTTTTACTGATAAATTTACTATTTTAAAGCCATTTGGAATTCTACCAGTGCCTCAGTCACTTTTAATAAAATAGATTCTAAACACCTATTCATTTTGGCATTTGATTTTGGGTTTTTTATCATGGAATATCAGAGCTCCCCCTGCCTCCTTTGCTTGCCAGGATGCAGGTCCAGCTGCAGCAGTTTGTGGTGCTGAGCAGCCCTGATATGCTGGTGCCCCTCACTTGCCACCCACAGCACCCCCAACTGTGGTGGCTCCTCTCCCTTCCCATCCAGCCCTGCTGGTGCCCCTCACTCCCCACCCACAGCCCTGCTGGTAACCCTCGCATCCCACCCGTAAGCCCGTAGCTTTGCTGGTGCCCCTCACTTCTCACCCACTGCCCCCAGCCTGGCAGGTGCCCCTCCCCAACCACAGTCCCTTGGCCCTGCCAGTGCCCCTTAGTCTCCACCCACAGCCCCCTGGGCCCTGCCAGGGCACCTTAATCCCCCCCACCCCCACAGCCACCTGCCCCACACCTCGGCCCTGCTGGTGGGAGCTCCCAGGGCTACTGGACCAGGGATACAAGTCCACAGCCCCTTGCCCCCCATAGCAGCACCAGAGCCTGGCTGCCAGATGTGGGAGGCAGTGGCTGCTCTGGCCCGAGTGGTGCATGGAGGCCAGCTCCCCCTGTCTCTCAGGTGGCATGGTGAGAGTGGATCCTGTTGAGAGTGGGCGGGGGGCAGAGTGTGGGCTGCCTGCTGTGGGCTCAGGCACCCTGCCCTCCCCCTGGGACATGTGCAGCCCAGTGGGCAGGACCTGGTGTGATGGGGCAGAGTTGGGCCAGGTGGGGAAGCTCAATGGCACTGCTGCAAGCCCCACACTGCCGTGGAAAGGCACCTCCTGTCTACCCAGCAGCAGCAAGGGGCACAGCTCTGTGCTGCCACCCCCACTGCTGCCTGGCGGGCAGGGGGCACCTTGCCACAGTGGTGCAGGGCTCTCAGCGGTGGCACCAAACTTCCCTGCTCTAAACTGCTCTGCTGTACTGGCTGCATTGCCCACTGGGTCACAGAGGCCTCGGGGAGAGGCCAGCAGGGTGGGAAGAGCAGGTCTGCAGTGGGCAGCCCACCCCCACCCTGCACACTGGGGGGCACATGTGCCCATCCCCCTCCAGCGTGCATGCAGTAGTGGGGAGTCAGACACCCCCTCCCCCCCCGCCCACTCCCCGTCCGGGCCCTGCAGCTGTGTATTGCAGCCCTAGGTCCCAAGTCCCACATGCACTGTCCCAGCTGGGCAGCAGCTGCAGCCCTGCCCAGCTCCCTCCCTTCCGTACTACAGGGGCCTCCATTTCCTACCCCCCCACACCTAACTTACCTGGGGGGAGCTGCTCTCCAGGCTGCAGGGCAGGCATGCTCATGTGTACCAGCTCATATGCATGTGGCTTCCCTTCCTGACCACCTTTCTCCCACTCCTCATGGTGCTTTGCAGTGTGGAACTCTGCCAGCCTGCAAGAGGAAACCCGCCATTTTGTGTTTGTCTCCTTTAAAGGAGAAAATCTCGGTTTTTCTTATGAAAATCTGTTGGGTTTTTTTCCTCAAAATGAACAACTCTGGGTTTTACTGTATTTCTCCATGGCAAATGGAAAACCTGGGTCCCTGTTGATTACCCTTTTAATACATGAAATGAAGACACAATGAGGTTTCCTAGTGGTGCTCCAGTCCCACTTAGCAGGTAAGGGATTACTACCTCCAAATCGGATAAAGAGGGGGAGGGTAGTAATTTTATTGATTACACCTCAAGGCATAAGAACAGACATTTATCTCTATGCCTGCCTAGCAACTTGCCACAGCACGCTACAGATTCTCATCTCATCCAGCTGGGGGAGATGCAGGAGGGAGGAGGCGATTAATAGCAGGTTGTCTCCACATTGCAAAAATCTTTGTAAAGTTTATCTCTGTTTACACCTCATATTTATATGTGGGTTTTTAAAATCGATATTCTGATAGGTGTCATGCAGATGTGTTTCACTGAAGTTTTGGGAATGAGACTGAACCTGTTTTTCTGTGGACTTGGGAGATGCCAATTAGCTGGGGCCTGTGTCCTGGGGAAAAATACAATTCTGCAAGGGAGGAGCACTGCTCATCGCTGTCCCTGCGTGCCTGGCAATGCTCCTTGCCCTGTTGTGTATTTTACTCTGCTGTTTAGACCCACTTTAATTTTCAGCAGAGTCACAAAACCAAATGTCAGTTGCTGCTCCTAGCCACTGTTTCCCGCTGTTCCCATAAGCAGTTACTTGTTCTTGGTCTTGTCTAGTATTAAAGGCTTGGGAAACAGGTTCTTATTCCACTTTCTCAGGTTCTTGCTTGTGATGTAAATGCGAAGTTATTGCTTGTTGATTGTACAGCAGCTTAATCACATGTCATAAGTCAGGCTTCTGGTTGGTCCATAGTCTGCAATAGTCAGTGCGGTCTGTCAGGTACTGACCATGTCTTCAGCCTACACGGAGGAATCTTCCTGCAACTCTCCTCCCCCTTTCCCATCATCACCTTCTCTTTACCTGTTGTTGATTTAAGCAGCTCTTCTGTCCCAGTGCTCCTGTTCCCTGGTGCTTCCACAGGGTACCCATCCTGTCTTCTGTATTTGCTGGAGGACTGGTATAAGGGGATGCATGGAGGCCCCACCCCAGAAGTCCTGTGTGGTCATGGGTTTACAATGAGCATTTCCAGCTGTGTGCTGCCATTCATGGGGTGTGCCATGTGTGAGCCGTAGCTGTCAGAGGAATGCTTTGGAGGGGGTCATCTCACTCACAGAAGCAGCAAAATTGTTCTTCTTCCCCTTACTCAACTTTAGAGGGTGACGTCTGTGTGACATCATACCCCCTGCACAAACCCAAGCAGGGGCACTTGTGTGGTAGGAGTGCTAAGACACAGTTGACAGACCAGAGTTTGCAAGTTCAAGGCTGTAGCAGAAGCACTCAGTGTGGCCTGTCAGATTCCAACTAAATCTGTGAACTCTTGTATGTACCTTGTCACAAGGACACGAAAAAGAGAAGGACATGAGCAGGGGCCCACATTAGAGTCTTATCGTATTGGTTAGTGATCAGGAGGCGGGGAGGCATTCTTGGCTGCTTGGCCAACTGCCTGGGGGAAGAGGTAGGAGGGAGAGTAAGTTCCCTACCCTGCCAGGGGGTCAGAGGTCAAAGTTGGGTGAGGGTTCAGCAACCCTGGAATGCCCCAGTCTCCCCCTGCGTCCCAGACTGCCCAGGTCTTCCCCCTCTCTCCCCCAGGGCTGGACTGCCTGCTGCTGGCAGTGACTTTGACTGAAGCAGTTGGCAGGCACTTGTGTGCAGCCTGCACTGCTTGGAAGATGTGGGCTGTGACATCCTGCTTTTTTGGACTGCGGCAAGAAAGCAAAAAGCCTTGTAGTATAGGCTTCAGTTCTGGGGCTGCACCTTGTTTTTGAGAACCCCCAGGAGCTTATATACTGTTCAACATCTTCATTAATGATGTGGACACTGGAGTCAGAAGTGGACTGGCCAAGTTTGCCGATGACACCAAACTTTGGGGAAAAGCATCCACACCAGAAGACAGGCGGGTGATCCAGGCTGACCTGGACAGGCTCAGCAAGTGGGC
>NW_005842578.1:999916-1002831 GCF_000455745.1 Alligator sinensis
TCATTCTCCCCTTGTACTCGGCCTTAGTGAGGCCGCAGCTGGAGTACTGCGTCCAGTTTTGGGCTCCACAATTCAAAAAGGATGTGGAGAAGCTTGAGAGAGTCCAGAGAAGAGCCACACGCATGATCAGAGGTCAGGGAAGCAGACCCTACGATGACAGGCTGAGAGCCCTGGGGCTCTTTAGCCTGGAAAAGTGCAGGCTCAGGGGTGATCTGATGGCCACCTACAAGTTTATTAGGGGTGATCACCAGTATCTGGGGGAACGTTTGTTCACCAGAGCGCCCCAAGGGATGACGGCTAGGTCGAATGGTCATAAACTACTACAAGACCGTTTCAGGCTGGACATAAGGAAGAATTTCTTTACTGTCCGAGCCCCCAAGGTCTGGAACAGCCTGCCACCGGAGGTGGTTCAAGCGCCCACATTGAACACCTTCAAGAGCAAACTGGATGCTCATCTTGCTGGGATCCTATGAACCCGGCTGACTTCCTGCCCTCTGGGCAGGGGGCTGGACTCGATGATCTTCCAAGGTCCCTTCCAGCCCTAATGTCTATGAAATCTATGAAATTTCTTGTATGTCCATGCAGGATAGTGGGGGAGGCATGGAAGAAACCTGCATCTTTCATTCAGCAAATTTCAGTAAGTAATGTTAGTAGTACTAATATCCCTGTTCTAATTATTACTATTACTTGTTTTCCCATGTACTTTGCCAACAAAGCATCTGGCAGGTCACAGTAAGAAAAGGATGTTTTCAAACAGGTGACTGAAGAAGGAAACCAAACAATTTAAGTATGTGGGTGATGTTGTTGCTTTGAAGGTCCAGGAACCACGGGAGAGGCAAGAATTATTGTGATGTCTTGTGTGGCACCAACAGCATGGTTTGGATGGATAGAAGCAAGGTTTTAGGCATCACAGTCCCTTTCAGTCCTGCTTCCTTCCCAGCATCCTGAGGAAAGGTATTGTCATACCCCAAAGGTTGCCTTTGTCTATGTCCACCTTACAGTCGGTCTGGCAAAACAGGGGTCAGCCACTTATGGTCTGTGGTCTGGATCCAGCCTGTGAAGAAACTGGTTCTAGCCTGTAGCAGTTCAACCAAGGAGCCGCACACTCCAATCATGACAGCAGCAGGGACATTCCCAGGGGCCTGTTGCCACTGAGTTCAGTTTGTTCTTTTTGCTGCAGCAGAAGCAGCCCCCCCAGGGTCGCGGTACCTGCCTGTTTGTTTCTAGTCCCTTCATAGCCTGTGGTGATTGCTGCGGAGAAACCTGCCACATCAGCAATGGCGCACAATGGCAAAAGAATGGCTATTCCCTGCAATGAAAGATTGCAACTAACTCCAAGTAAGCAGAACAGAGCATCAACACAAAACAAGATGCTGATTGGCAGGCCAGCCTGGCCTTGCTGCTGTCATGAGTGCCCAAGTAAGGAGGTGTTAGAGGAATTTCTCAGGTTTTTCCCTAGATTACTCTAGGACAGGAGGGAAACACTAATGACCACATGGGCTAGCATGACATGAGCTGGCAGGGGTCATTGCGGAGCCCTTGCCCCGGCTGTATGAGCATTTGTGGTCAAATGACCAGGTGCTGGGGGATTGGAAACTAGCTAATGTGGTCCTCATTTTTAAGAAAGGGAGGAAGGAGGACCCACATAACTATAGGCCCGTAAGCCTCACCTTGGTCCTTGGGAAGATCTTGGAGAAAATCATCAAGGAGCACATCTGTGGGGGGCCAACAGGGGAGATCATGCTCAGGGGCAGCCAGCATGGGTTCATCAAAGGCAGGTCCTGCCTGACCAACCTGATTGCCTTTTGTGACCAGATAACTAAATCCTTGGATGATGGTGTCACCATGGACGTAGTCTTTCTAGACTTTGAGAAGGCCTTTGACACTGTCTCTCACCTGATTCTCGTTAATAAATTAAGCAACTGTGGCATTGATGCCTATACAGTTGGATGGGTAAAAAAATGGCTGATGGGGCGCACCCAGAGAGTAGTGGTGGGTGGATCGTACTCAACCTGGCGAGATGTGAGCAGTGGGGTCCCCCAGGGCTCAGTCCTCAGGCCCACACTGTTTAAGATCTGGACGTGGGAGCTGAGGCTGATGTCATCTTCCTGGACTTTAGGAAGGCCTTCGACACAGTTTCGCACCCCATCCTCATTGGGAAGCTAGCAGACTGTGGAGTGGACGCCTACACGGTCAGGTGAGTGGCCAACTGGCTTAGGGACCGCACCCAGAGAGTGGTGGTGGATGGTTCCTTCTCGGCCTGGAGGGAGGTGGGCTGTGGGGTCCCGCAGGGTTCGGTCCTTGGACCGATTATTTAATATCTTCATCAGTGATTTAGACAAGGGCATGGAGAGCACCCTTTCCAAGTTTGCTGATGATACTAAGTTATGGGGCAAAGTTAGTACACCAGAGGGCAGGGAGCAGATTCAGGCTGACCTGGACAGGTTGGATCAATGGGCAGAGAGAAATAGGATCCAATTTAATAAAGATAAATGTAAGGTACTCCCCCTGGGAAGGAGGCATACCCAGCACACTTATAGGTTGGGGAGTGTCCTTCTCAGCAGCTCGGAGGCAGAGGGATCTTGGAGTCATAATTGACTCCAAGATGAACATGAGCCGGCAGTGTAACGAGGCCATCAACAAGGCCAATCACACCTTGTCGTGCATTAGCAGGTGCATGACTAATAGATCAAAGGAGGCGATGCTCCCCCTCTATGCAGCACTGGTTAGGCCGCAGTTGGAGTACTGTGTCCAGTTTTGGGCGCCGCATTTCAAGAGGCATGTGGAGAATCTGGAGAGGGTCCAGAGGAGAGCAACTGGCATGATTAGTGGCCTTCGTGATGGACCCTACGGGGGGAGGTTGAGAGAGCTGAATCTCTTCAGCCTTCACAAGAGACGGCTGAGGGGAGATCTTG
>NW_005842578.1:1002959-1019196 GCF_000455745.1 Alligator sinensis
TCGGTCCTTGGGCCCGCACTGTTTAACATCTTCATCAGTGACTTGGACGAGGGGGTGGAAAGCACGCTGTCCAAGTTTGCTGATGACACTAAGATGTGGGGCGAGGTGGGCACACTTGAAGGGAGAGAGAGGCTGCAACTAGATTTAGACAGACTACAACAGTGGGCAGATGAGAATAGGATGGAGTTCAACGTAGACAAATGCAGGGTGCTGCACCTCGGGAGAAGGAATCCACAGCATACATACAGGCTGGGGAGCTCCCCTCGTGAAAGCACAGAGGCGGAAAGGGATCTCAGAGTCATTACTGACTCCAAGATGAACACGAGCTGCCAATGCCAGACCGCAGCCAGCAAGGCCGGCCGTACCTTGTCATGCATCCAAAGATGCATCTCAAGCCAGTCCAGAGAGGTGATCCTCCCCCTCTATGCGACTTTGGTCAGGCCGCAATTGGAGTACTGCGTCCAGTACTGGGCGCCTCACTTTAAAAGGGATGTGGCCAGCCTGGAGAGGGTTCAGAGGAAGGCCACCTGCTTGTTGATAGGGCAGCAGGACAGGCCCTACAAGGAGAGACTGAGGGACCTGAACCTGTTCAGCCTTGGCAAGAGGAGACCGAGGGAGGACCTGGTGGCTGCCTAGAAACTCATCAGGGGAGTTCATCAGCAAATAGGAAGAACCCTATTCTCCCCAGCACCACCTGGGGTGACAAGGAACAATGGTTATAAGCTGATGGAGAATAGGTTTAGGTTAGAGATCAGAAGGCAATATTTTAGTTAGGGTGGCCAGAATCTGGAACCAACTTCCTAGGGAAGTGGTCCTTGCCCCTACCTTGGGTATATTCAAAAAGAAGTTAGATGATCACCTATCTGGGGTCTTGTGAACCCAGCATTCATTTCTGCCTGTGGCAGGGGGTCAGGCTAGATGATCTGTTCAGGTCCCTCCTGACCCTAGCTACTATGAAACTATGACACTGGGATTCATGCATGCTCCCCATCGTTTTCAACGAGATGGCAGGAGAATGTTTCTGACCAGCAATAGCAGCACAAGGCAACCCAACCAGCCTGGGGAACACAGGGCTCTCTTCCAAGCCAGGAGTGGCAGGACTTGCACAGTTCTGCCAGGTGAATGCTGTGCCTGAGTCCTACATGTTGCTTACCTTGGCTGTTGCTGCCCTCTCCTTCCCTCCATGAACACAGGTACAGCCTTTCTTAAGCACCTCTCACTGCTACCTGGCCATCTTTTAAAGCAGTGGTTCTCAACCTTTTTCACACTAGGACCCCCACCATCCTGGTCCCTGACCCACAGTCTCTCCCTCCGTCCCCTTCCCCTCCAGCTGCTGCATCTGGCCCCTTCCCCCTCCTGCTCCTTTACGCTGGCCCCAGGCAGCCTTGCAGCATTTCCCTCAGACCTCGCTGTGACCCTTTAAAATCTTGTGACAGGGACCTCTCTGCTCCCACTGACTCTTGGTGTAGGCAATGGGGAGGAAGGTGTGGAGCCTCTTCCTGCCCTCCCGTCTTGGAGGCACAGGGCTCAGTACCCACTACCCAACCAGTGAGCAGAGCTAGGGTATAAAGATGGACGTGGCAGTGAGCAGAGACTGTTCAGCACTGGACCTGAGGATGAGGACGGAGCTGAGCTGAGCACAGTTGCATTCTTGTTGCCTGGGCAAATGGGGAATGTCGTGCCTGCTGGGAAGGGTCCAGTGGACAGCCTGGCCTGTTGTCCATATTTTTTCTGTGGGTGGAGCCAGTTGTGTGTTGTCCTGCAGGCAGCTGGGTTGAGGACAGGCTCTGGCACGGCACTGCTGAGAGTGTTTTGGCAAAGGTGAGGCTCAGCAAGGCTTCCCCACACCTCCTTAGTGTCACAGTGCTTGGCTCTTTAGTGTCACGATGCTGTTTTGGTTTCTGAATTCCTCCATTTCCTGTTTTTACTAACAGCTCGCTATGACGGGCCTTGGCCAAGGAGACTGCGGCCAGTCTGTGATCAGAACCTCACAGGAGAGCGCGGGCACAGAAATAACATGCAGCTACGGTTCCCTTGATGATTACTCTTGAAATGCAAAAGGCAGGTCCTGTTACAATGCCTGTAATTATGGCCACCCAGTCAGCTAAGAGGCAGGAGACCAAGCTGCAGCCTGAGCTTGCCTGTCATCCTGCAAAGGTCCCCCATGCCGCATTGCAGCACCATGCGTGTTCTCCTCAGCTGGGTGGGAGGTGGTGGGTCTGACTGGCAGCAGGTTTGGAATTGATGCAGTTTCTCTCACCTTTGCCTTCTGGCCACCCCCTCCTGCAGACACCTGATGCAAAAGTCTGTGGTAGGAGCCAGATGCCAACACCTGGGGGTTGGGTTTATAGCCCTGTTCTGGGTAATTTGGTCTGGGCCAGGTGCTCTTCCTTGGCTGAGTGGTTTGTGTGTCTCAGCTGCAGAGGTTTTGGGGGTTATGGCATTAGCGCCAAGCCTGGGAAAGGACCTGTGCTGGAAACAAGCGCCCGTACCGCACTGTCCCGGAACAAGATTTTGTGCAGCTTGCTGCAGAACGGGGCACTTGCTGTGGTGATGCCTGATGCCCACTAGAGCTTCCTAGGAGGAGCTAGGACCTGCCGGGGGGGGGGACACAACACGGACGGGTGTCCTGTTCCTGCTGCCCTGGAGGACTGCGCAGCCCAGCAGCTGTGGGACCGGGTACCTGCCCGAGGCTGCGGTGTGCTGCCTGGTGCTGGGGCCCCTGCCTGGTGCTGAAGACGGCAGTGGCGGGCGGGGAGGGCAGAGCTTGTAGTCTCGGTCTCTCCGCCCGGACCGGGGGCAGAACCAGACCCAGAGCGCACTACCCCTGCGGCCGGGCCGGGGTGCGCGGTGCGGGCGGAGGGCGGCTGGCAGGAGCCGGGGGCGGGTGGGGCCTGACGCGGCGGGATACCGGTGCTGCGGAGCTCTTCCTGGGGGGGCCTGGGCGGGACCCGCTGGGCCGCCCTCAGGCTTCGGCGCGGCAGCGGGAAACCGGAGAAGCCCCGTGCGGAGTCACCCTCCCTGCGGCCTCTGGGCTCCTGTCTCATGAAAAGCCGGGGGCGGGACGGCGCGTCACGTGACCGGAAGGGGCGGGGCGGGGTCAGGGCTCGGGCTAGGGTTGGGTTCGGGTTCGTGTGTTGTTGTCTTGGTGTTTTCTGTTGTGTGCCTTTTTTAGTCTGTGCTCTGTGCATGTGTTGTTGCATGATTAGCCTTTCACTTTTCTTGGGTTGTTATGTTTGTGGGTTTTTTAGTCCTGTGTAGTGTGGGTAATGGATATTGTTACCTAGTAAATTTAAATATGCTACATTATATGTTTGTAACTGTAATGCCTTAAGTGTTTTGTTTTTGTGTTTGTAATGTTTTTAGTGTAGTGTAGTGTAGGTTTGTCATTTTGTAGTGTAAGATGTGTGTATACTGCTTGATTGTGTTTCCCTTTCAGGTTTTTTTGTGTCTTTGCCTTGCCCGAATTTTTTGCTCCAAAAAAATATTTTTAATTTTTTTTAATTTTTTTGGAGCAAACCCAGGCAAAACACAGCCTAAGTCCAGTAAAGAAGCGCAGCATAGAGGTGAGTGGAGCTTTTCCTCTTTGTGCCTCTGTGTGTGGTGGTATCTTTCTTGGCGACAGTTCAACTTCTTTTCCATTTCAAATCTGTTTATTTTTTAATGTCACTGAATAACAAAAGAAAAACCAAAACACAGAACTTGTCTTTCACATCAGCATTACATTTATTAAATGAACACACACAAGTACACAGGATTTCATCTTAAATGTTTTTATTTTTTATTACATACAATTTGGGCAGTGAAAACACCCATAAAAATGTACAAAGCCATAGAACACCTCACTTCACACACACATTACACAACAAAATGAGAAACAGCTGACACTATACAATACTACATAATATTTTTTGCTCTTGTTTGGCTTTGACAGGTGACAAACACTTGATACAGAACAATTACAAACATAATTGTATTACACAAGGTTATTACACATGTACTATATTTAACCCCAAAAGACATTCATTCAAGTACAAAAATAGCACCGCACCAAAAGTGAAACATTAAAAAGCTGCAAGACAATAACAAAGGAGACACCAACACACAAAAATCTCAGGACACCACCAGACACAACCAAAGCACACCACACCAAACCAACCACACACCAACAACCCTACACAGCCCACCAAACACAAGCACAAAAAAAACACTGCTGCCAAGCCATAGGCACCAAAAACCACTACATTGCCAGCCACATGTACAAAACACCACCTGCATCAACCTCCAAAGGCCAGCTACACTGCACAACACCTCCAAAACCACAAAATTCAAACCTCACCACAACTCAACCCACAACACCACCACTAAACAGAAGCCAACACCAAAACAGAAACTACAAGAGGCCAAGGCCACCGAGACTACATCGCAAACCACAAGAAAAGCTGCACAGTAACCAACCAACAAAATAACACCACCACTATAACCAACCACAGACCTGACTAACACCATCACCAACCACCAGCACACACCCAAACAATACGCACAGCATCTACACACAACACAACAAGACACAAACACCAGACCCGCACCAAAACACCCACAGTCATGTCCCCTCCACCACACACACAACAACTCTCCAAAAAGTTTATCTTTATTGCACAGCGAAACGTTGCAGCAAGACATCTGCTCCTCTTCCAACAGCCACCTGCAAGACATCAAACCCAGCAGTCAGGAACCCAACATGTTCTCTCTCCCAAAAAACCCACCTCCCTCTCCACTCACCACCACAGCACCCACCACCACACCCCCCTCCAGCCCCACAGCCCAAAAAACTTGCCTCCAACACTGGCCCTGAACTGCGCCTGCTCAGCAGGCGGCATGGCTTTCCTGTCCTCCACATCCCCCTAGGGGGGGCAAAAATTGAACGCCCCCCTAGGGGGGGAGGGCAGGAAAGCCACGCCTTTTCCCAACTACTGCTGCTGCTACACCACCACAAGCAAAACAACACAAACATCACCCCAGCCCACACCCCCTCTGCAGCACCCTCAACACCCACCCCACCTCAAGCAATATACACAGCATCGACACACAACACACAAAAGACAACACAACAAAACACAAACACCACACCCGCACCAAAACACCCACATTCAGGTCCCCTCCACCACACACACAAGTAGTCTCCAAACAGTTTATTGCACGCCAAAGCGTCGCAGCAAGACATCTGCTCCTCTTCCAGCAGCCACCTGCAAATCATCAAAGCCACCAGTCAGCAGCCCAAAATGTCTTCCGTCCCAAAAAGCACCCTCAACACCCACCCCACCTCAATCATACCGCAAACATTACACCAAAGACACCAATCACCACAGCACCTCCATCTCAAACAACTCACCATGCCCCACACCCATACACCTACACTCCACCCACAGCCAAACAGCATACACTACAAGTGCATACCACAGGGACACCCCAAAGCCCTACCAAACCACCCCCCCAAACACCCACCCACCCATTCCGCTGCCATCCACACAACGCGCTGGCTCAGCTACTCCAATGCCCAACCGACAAACCACCAGCCACATGTGCCACTCTGCCCCCGGCCCCAACAACCAGCATGCAGCAACTCATCTCCACCTGCTACAAAACAACACAGCTCAGAAAACATCCACACCGCACCCTCCAACCAGATGCACACCTCATCACATCCATCACACAAACAATAACTTGAACCCTCACCCAACCACCTGCACCTCACAATGCACCCACCAACCTAACCTCCCTTTCTGTACGCCCCCCCCTTGCAAAAAGCACAACAAACAACCCCCCCAACACCCCATTCCAACAACAGCACCACACCACACACTTTGCTAACTCTCACAACAAGCCACACAGATCAAAACACTCCCAGCCCACAATGCACACTCCAGTCAGAATACAGATACCTGACCCGCCCTCCGCCCCCACCATGCAACAGAGAAAGCACAACTTACCTATTCAACAATCGCACAGGACTGCTCCAAGCGCACACAGCACCCATCGCCTCCTCACCAAACTGGCACAGGCTGCGACACAACACACACATTCCACCCCCCCCCCCCCCCCAACCCAGAAATAAACAAAACAATCACACTAAGAAACATCCACACCTCCCAACTCCACCCACAACCCACCCAACTACACCCATCCCCAACCCCTAAACAACACAACACCATCCGCACAACACCCAAGGCAACCACACACGACGTACTGCAACCCAAACCACCCTTTTCCACAACACTGTCGAAAAAGCAAATTCATCACGCTGCATAAGAGGCTTGGTTTCAATTCTGCGAAGCAGGACACAGGCACTGCTGCACCTGCAGCAAAAGCCTACAAGACAGAGCACACCACCAACACCCGTGTCCCCTCCACCACCGAAAACAAAGACAAAACACAAACAGAACACAAAAGACACAACTCCCAGAACCAAAAACAAACCTCCGCAGCACCAACAAGCCAAACAGGCAAAATTGTAAACTGCCTCCCCTAGCCTCAACACACAACAAACTGACCAAAGTCCCACGCCCCACCACACACACACAGACACCCCTATAGCCCCCCCCAACAATCCAACACATCAAACCTTGAAAGCCATGCCCACTGCACTCCAAATACATGCAACCACAAAGTACCAGCCAAAACAATGCCATAACCTCAACATCACACCCACCATCCACCAACCACCCAGGCCCAACAGCCCCCACCTCTCCAAACCATACCTTGCTTCCACAACACCGGACAGCATCTCCTTCTCAGCCCCTACGACATCAACTGGCCAACCTGCAAGCCACATCTGCGACGCCTCTTCCTCGGTGCCCCAACACCCAGCATGCAGGAACTCACCTCCACCTGCTACAAAGCAACACACTTCTAGCAAACCGCCACCCCTGCCATCCACACCCACCACCACTCTCCACCTCCCAACACTTCAAACCCCACCCACGGCCACCACAAAAACCATACTCACCAGTCCACGGAAATCCACACAACCGACCAGCTCAGCTACTCCAATGCACAGCCAACAACCTTCAAGCCACATCTCCCACTCCTCTTCCGCTCTGCCCAACAACCAGCAGCAAGCAACTCACCTCCACCACCTACAAAAGAAGACACTTCACAAAACCCCCACCCCTGCACACCACCACACCACACCCTCCAACCACACCCACACCTGATCACTCAAACAATGACTTTGAACCCTCACTCCACCACCTGCACTTCACACCCCATCCACTAACCTAACCTCCCTTCCCGTACACTCCCCTTGCAAACAGCACGGCAACAAACCCCCCTCCCACACCCCATTCAAACAACCACCCCACACCACCATGCCACACACGACACCAACCATCCAAACAACCCACACAAACAAAAACACACCCAGAGCACAACCCACACGCCATTCAACATACAAATACCACCCCGAAGCAGTCTCTAACGTCCAACTCCATACACCCGACCCCCAGCACACCACACTCACCACCAGCCACCACGCAACACAAAAGGCACCCCTTACGTATTCTACAACCTCACAACATACCTCCAAACGCAGATGGCAACCATCTCCTCCTTACCAAACTGACACACGCTCCAACACAACAGACACATTACATCCCCCCCACCCCCCAACCAGACACAAACAAAACCATCACCCCAATAAACATCCACACCTCCCAAGTCCACCCACACCCCACCAAACTACACCCCCCCCTCCCCCTAACACCAAGGGCCACACCCCACCAAACTATACCCCCCCCTCTCCTTAACACCAAGCCTCCCTCCCCACAACACCCAACACAAGCACACACAAACTACTGCAACCCCAGGGACCCTTTCACACTACACTGTCCAAAAAGAAAAGTAATCATGCCACATAAAAGGCTCAGTTTCAGTTCTGGGAGGCAGCACACAGGCACCGCTGCACCCGCAGCCAACGCCTACAACACACACCAAACCACCAACACCCTTGTCCCCTCCACCACCCAACACAAAGACAAAAGGCAAGCAGAAGGCAAAACACAGACCTCCCAGAACCAAAAACAAACCTCAGCAGCATCAACAAGCCAAATTGGCAACTCTTAACCACCTCCCCTACAGGCAACACACAACAATCTCACCAAAGCCCCACACCCCACTACACCACACACACACACACACACACCCCTACAGCCCCCCTAAACAATGCCACACATCAAACCTCGAAAGCTATGCCCAGTGCCCTCCAAACACATGGAAGCACAAAGAGCCACCCGAACCAAAGCCATAACCTCAACATCACAACCACCAGCCACCAACCAGCCAGCCCCAACAACCCCCACCTCTCAAAACCAGACCTTGCTTCCACACCACCACACAGCACGTCCTTCTCTGCCCCTAGGACATCAACTTGTCAAGCTGCAAGCTGCACATACCACTCCTCTTCCAAAACAAGCCACTTTCACAAAACCCACACCCCTCCAATCCACACCCCCCACACACCCACCCACCCGCACTCCCCACCTCCCAACACTCCAAGCCCCACCCATGACCACCACAGAAATGATACTCACCATTCTCCTGCAATCCACACAACTGACCAGGTCAGCTACACCAATGCGCAACTCCCAACCTGCAAGGCACATCTCCCGCTCCTTTTCCTCTGCGCCCAACAACCACCAGCCACCAGCTCATCTCCACCCGCTGCAAAACAAGACACTTCACAAAACCCCCACCCCTGCAACCCACACCCCCTGCCCACCACCAGTCCCCACCTCCCAACACTCCAAACCCCACCCATGCCCACCACAACAACCATACTCACCACTCCAATGCAATCTCCACAACTCACCACTTGAGCTATGCCAATGCACAACCCACAAACTGCACACCACATCTGCCCCTCCTCTTCCTCTGAGCCCCCACAAGCAGCATGCACCAACTCCCCTCCACCTCCTACAAAACAAGACACCTCAAAAACCCCCCACCCCTGCCCACCACCACACCACACCCTACAACCACGCCCACACCACATCACACAAACAATAACTTGCACCCTCACTCAAGCACCTGCACCTCACACCCCACCTGCAAACCTAGCTCCCTTTCTGTAGGCCCCCCCTCCCAAAAAGCATGGCAACCAACCCCGCCTCCAACACCGCACAGCACCACCTGCGCCACAGCAACACACAGCACATCATACCAACCACCGCAACAAGCCACACAAACAAAAACATCCCCAGCCCACTATCCACACTCCATTCAAAATACACGTACCACATCTCACCGCTCTCTAACATGCAACTCCATACAGCCCACCCACAGTCAACACAGCACTCTCACCAACACACCACCATCCACACCCACCACGCAACACACAAGGCACCCCATACTTATTCGACACCCTCACAGCACAGCTCCAAACACAGATGGCACGCACATCCACCTCACAAAACTGGCACCGGCTCCCACACCCCACCAAAGTACACCCACCCCCATCCCCTTAAGAGAAAAGCTCCCTTCCCACAGCACCCCACAAAAGCACACACAAAGCGCACCAACCCCAAGCACCCTTTCACACTACACTGTCCAAAAAAGAAAATAATCACTCTGCACCAAAAGCTTGGTTCCAGTTCTGGGAAGCAAGACACAGGCACTGCTGCACCTGCACCAAACACCGACAACACACACCAAACCACCAGCACCCGTGTCCCCTCCACCACCCAAGACCAAAAAGAAAGGCAAGCAGAACACAAAAGACACGCCTCCCAGAACCAAAAACAAACCTCAGCAGCATCAACAAGCCAAACGGGCAAAACTCCTAACCGCCTCCCCTAGACTCAGAACACACCACACTCACCAAAGGGCCACGCTCCACTACACCACCCACACATCTACAGCCCCCCCCCCCCCCCCACAAACAATCCAATACATCAAACCTTGCACGCTCTCCCCACTGCACTCCCAATACAGACAAGCCCAAAGAGCCAGCCAAAACAAGCCCATAACCTCAACATCACACCCACCATCCACAAACCACCCAGCCCCAACAACCCCCACCTCTCCAAACCATACCTTACTTGCATATCAGCACACACACTTTCCCTCTCCACCCCTAGCACATCCATAGCCAACAGCAGAATGACCACAGCACACCCAACCCCAAGCAAACACCTCTAAGCTCCAAGGAGGACAGAGGCCAAGTGCCTACCTTCCACAGCTGGACATCTTTTAAACTCCCTAAAATGGGCGGAGCCATCACACACTCAGGCCCTCAATCACCACGCCAATCAACCACACCTGCCTCCACTGCCACTCCAGCACAGAATGGCAAAGCCCCACCAGAAACCTAACGCTATCACCTCACACAGCACGGACCACAGCAAGCAACCCCAACTCCTGCCTCAATGACACAACACAATGCCTCACCAGCCACCACAACCACCCACAGTCCTACAAAGCCCCACCACCAACACCTTTCACACACATCCCAATCTACAACACCACACACATGCAGCGCCTATTTCTATTTCTTAATCACGTACTACTCTGCTAACAAATCACAGACAAAACACAAACGCCTCCGTACCATCTTCAACCTTTCCATAATACGCACCTGCAATGCAACTGTAACCTACATCCTAAGGCTACCCCTAGCCTACCCTTACCAATCTTCCTTAAGCATACTCACAATGCACACCCACTCCTCATCTCCAACTCTTCCAACATTTGGATCTTTTACCACAATGCCAGCCCTAAACCCTACTTTCCCCCAAAAGCTACACATATCCCCTAAAATGAACGTGTCAACACTTCTCCTCACCCACACTTGACCTCCTAACCCTATTTCTCACCTGCACTCTAAAGCTCACCATAGCACTCACCCTCACCCTAACCCTACCTCAGATGAAAAATAGCCAACAACCCACGCTGCACTTCAGCTTCCGCACACGCCTACTATGTACACACTAAAATTTAAACGCAACGATGGTGGCACACACAGTGAAAGACCGCACAATATCTTCTGTGTCCCCGTACACTTTGTCATTTTCTCATCCCTACACCACCAATGGCACTTTGGACAACTCACCTCCCAAACTCACTTACTATTGCCCTTACAGCATGACTTGTATCAAACACTAACACGGTGCACCATCAGCATACTTCTCAGCACCCCTCAGCCTTCCAATAAGCTGCAAATCCCCAATCACACTTCAAATCCAACCACACTCTAAGTGTATAGGTGCACCTGCCACTTTAAGAACCTAGAGCTACCAGCAGTCAGGTGCTTGATGAGGGCAGCCATTTTGAATCTCTTTATTCCTATATAAACAGGGCAGTTGGCTGGCGCCACACCTAGGAAGAACCTCTCTTGAGTGAAGGCCTCCCGATATCACCTCCAGGTAAGAGCACAAGCTGCAAGCGGCGCCTAGGCAATCCTGATCCTGCACAGCACCTAACCCCGAACCCTGATGGCACACACTTCTCACAGCCTGCTCCCACCACCATGCCATTCCCTACAAAATGCCCATCCACACACCACACTGAAAACAAGGTAGACCCCCAGAAAAGAACATCCACCCCACAAACTTGCACCTCTCCCCACTACCCCTACCTAACCAATGCTCAAGCCAGCACCAAAATGGTCTCACAACCAGCACCACCCACAAGAACCACACCTACACTTTCCTCACCCCAAGACCGACCCTAAGCCAAGAGCCTCACTTGGACTTGCACCCAGTCTCCACTCCAAATCACACCCTGCACCCACACTTAATCCTAAACCTATTCCCTAACCCTAACCCTCACAGTCACCCAGAACAAAACCCAAATTAGCACCACTTGGACCCCCTAAGCCTAACCCAGACCCACTCACAAATCTTACACCTGATACCACACCCCAAACCCACCTCTCACCTAACCCGAATTTCAATCCACTCTCATACCCCACTCCTCACCCACCCCATAACCTACACCCACATACACACTTGAACCCATTGCCACATACAATCCTCACCCCTAACCCGCACCAAAAGGAAGACTTCACGGTCTTTCCATACCGTAAGCCACCGCCTAACGCCAACCTGAACCGCAAAACACATTTTCACCCCATAGCCACCGCCCTCCTCCTAACCCACTCCTCCACACATACGCAAACTACTCCCCTAACCCTAACACTCAGCCTAACCCTAAGCTGCACCCACATTGTTTACAACACCTCTCCCATCACCCCAACCCATTCCCCACCCCAAATGCCAAACCACATTCAGTTAAGAACCCACTCCCTCCTCTACACACACACTCACTCCTGCATCCACTCCCCAACTCCAACACTCACCCACACCCTACACAGCAACACAATGCACCTCTCCAACCTCTCCGTAACCCTAACCCACAAGCACGTGCATTGGCCCAACCGCTCCCTAACCTGAACACGAAGCCTAAGCCTAACCACCACCACAATCCATATAGACACAGACTCCGCCAACCAAACGCTCCACCAAACCCAAACCCAGACCCACACTCATTCCTAACCCCACTCCTCTACACTAACCCATCACCCAACCCTCACCTGCACACACATTCATCTGACAACTCATACCCAAACCTGAACACTCACCATACCTCCAATCTACACCCACACTCACTTTTTAGCCACTCCATAACAACAACCCCTACACGGACCATCACACAAATGCAAACTCATCTCTACAGCCATTCTCTACCCCTAACCTCCACGCACGTTCGTCTCCGCAACTGCTCTATAACACTACCCCTACTCCACACAAACACTCACTTCTACACCTCCACCCTCTCCCTCACCCACACCCACATTCGCTTTGACACCACTGCCATAACCCAAACCCATTCCCTAAAGCAACATTCAGCCATGACTCATCTCTGGACCCATTTCCTAACCCTAACCCCTTCACAAACCCTAACCCAATCCCCTTCTCCACCCATTCCCTAACCCAATCCCCAACTCTAACATCAACCCCAATGCATGTCTACACGCACTCCCGAACCACTTGCCTAACACTACACCGAACCCCAACCCATTTCCACACCCATTCCCTAACCCTTGGCCTAACCGTAAGCTACACCCCCATCCATTTGCACACCCATTCCCAAACCCTTTCGCGAACCATAACCACACCCTAACGATGCACTTCTGCATCTCTTCCCTAACCTTAATCCTTTCCCTAACCCGAACCTGCACCCTCATCCACTTCTACAAGTCTTCCCTAACGCTAACCCAAAGCCCAATCTACTTGTAAACCCGTTCCCTACCCACAGCACTTTGCCTAACCTGACCCCGGACCCCGATCTGCTTGTACAACACCGCCCTAACCCTAACCCTCTCTGCAATGCTAACCCACACCCCAATATCCTTGCATACCCATTCCCAAACCCTAACCCTCTGCCTAACCCTAACCTGGACCCCAATCCCCTTGTACACCCATTCCCTAACCCTCATCCCCTCACTAACCCAAACCTGCACCCCTGTGCACGTGTACAACTCCTCCTTAACCCTAACCCCCTGCCAAACCCTCACCTCCACCCCTGCACACTTGTGCACCCATTCCCTAACCAGAACCCCCTGCCTAACCACAAACCCAGACTCCTGTCCACTCGTGCACCCATCCCCTAACCCAAACCCCCTGCCCAACCCTAACCTGGACCCCTGTGGACTTGTGCAACCATTCCCTACCCCCAGCCCCCTCCCTAACCCTAACCCGGACCCCTGTCCACCTGCGGACCCGTTCCCTAACCCTAAACCCCTACCTACCCCTAACCTGGAACCCCGACCACTTCTGCACCTGGTCCCTAATGCTAACTCCTGTCCAACCGTCACCCAGACCACCGTGAACTGGCGCACCCATTTCCGAAACCTCACACCCTGCCTCACCCTAACGCGGACCACTATGCACCCGTTCCTGAAACTGAAACCCCCGCCTAACCAGAACCTGCACCCCCATGCACGCGTCGACCCGTTCCCTAACCCCAGACCTCTACATAACCCTAACCCGGCCTCCCACGCGCTCGTGCACGCATTGCCCAACCCTAACCCCCTACCAAAGCCTAACCTTCAGCCCTGTCCACTTTGCCCCCGTTCCCTAACCCTCAACTCCTCCCTAACCCTAACCTGGACCCCTGTGCACCTGCGGATCCATTCCCTAACCCTAACCCCCTGCCTAACCCCAACCTGGAACCCTGTGAACTTGTGCACGCCTTCCCGAATCCGAAACCCCTGCCGAACCGAAACCCGGACCACCGTACACTTCTGGATCTACTCCCAAACCCTAAACCCCTGCCTGACCCTAACGCGCACTGCTGTGCACTTGTGTGCCCGTTCCTTAACCCGAAACCCCTGCCTAACCCTAACCTGGAACCCTGTTCACTCGTGAACCTCCTCCCTAACCCCCGGCCTAACCCTAACTTGGGCCCCTGTGCACTTGTGCACCTCTTCCCTAACCCCAACCCCCTGGCTAACACTAACCTTGACCCCTGTGAACTTGCGGACCCGTTCCCTAACCCTAACCCCCGGCCTAACCCTAACCCGGACCCCTGTGCACTCGTGGACCCGTTCCCTAACCCTAAACCCCTACCTACCCCTAACCTGGAAACCTGTGCACTTGCGGACCCGGTCCCTAATCCTAACCCCCTGTCCAACCCTGACCCGGACCCCCGTGCACTTGAGCACAGATTTCCTAACCCTCACCCCCTGCCTAACCCTCACCCGGACCACTGTGCACCGGTGGACCTGTCCCTGAAACCAAAACCCCTGCCTCACCCTAACCTGCACGCCTGTGCACTCGCGGACCCATTCCCTAACCCAAAGCCCCTGCCTAAGCCTCACCCGGACGCCCGCACACTCGTGGACCCGTTCCCTAACCCCCTGCCAAAGCCTAACCTGCACCCCCGTCCACTTTTGGACCCGTTCCCTAACCCTCAACTCCTGCCTAACCCTAACCTGGACCCCTGTGAACCTGTGCACCTGTTCCCGAAGCCCCTGCCTAACCCCAACCTGGACCCCTGTGCACGTGCGGACCCCTTCCCTAAACTAAAACCCCTACCTAACCGGAAACTGGACCGCCATACACTTGCGCGCACCTATTCCCAAACCCCTGCCTAACCCGAACCCGGACTGCTGTGCACTTGCGCACCCGTGCCTGAAACCGAAACCCCTCTCAAACCCTAACCTGCAACCCTGTTCACTCGTGGACCGGTTCCCTCAACCTAACCCCCCTGCCTATCCCTAACCCAGACTCCCGTGCCCTCGTGGACCCGTTCCCTAACCCTAACCCCCTGCCTAACCCTAACCTGGGCCCCTGTGCACTTGTGGACCCGTTCCCTAACCCCAACCCCCTGCCTCACCCAAAGCCGGACCACTGTGCACTCGTGGACCCGTTCCCTAACCCTAACCCCCTGCCTATCCCTAACCTGGACCCCTGTGCACTTGTGGACCCCTTCCCTAATCCTAATCCCTTGCCTCACCGTAACCCGAACCCCCCTGCAGTTGTGGACCTATGCCCTAACCCTAACCCCCTGCCTAACCCTAACCCGCACCCCTGTCAAATTGGGCACATGTTCCTAAACCCTAACCCCCTGCCTAATGCTAACCTGCACCCCTGGCCACTCATGGACCTCTTCCCTAACCCTAACCCCCTGCCTAACCCTAACGTGGACTCCTGTGCACTCGTGGACCCGTTCCCTAACCCCCTGCCTAGCCCTAACCCAGACCCCTGTGCACTCGTGGACCTCTTCCCTAAACCTAACACCCTTTCCAGCCCTAACCTGGAACCCTGTGCACTCGTGCACCCGTGGCCTCACCCTAACCCCCTGCCTAACCCTAACCCGGACCACTGTGCGCTTGTGGACCCGTTCCTGAACCCGAAACCCCAGCCTAACCCTAACCTGCACCCCTGTGCACTCGTGGACCCGTTCCCTAACCCGAACGCCTACCTCATCCTCACCGGGACTGCAGTGCACTCGTGCACCCGTTCCCTAACCCTAACCCCCTGCCTAACCCTAACCCGGACCACTGTGCGCTTGTGGACCCGTTCCTGAACCCGAAACCCCAGCCTAACCCTAACCTGCACCCCTGTGCACTCGTGGACCCGTTCCCTAACCCGAACGCCTACCTCATCCTCACCGGGACTGCAGTGCACTCGTGCACCCGTTCCCTAACCCTAACCCCCTGCCTAACCCTAACCCGGAC
>NW_005842578.1:1019715-1021075 GCF_000455745.1 Alligator sinensis
AGCAACCTTTTCCCTAACCCTAACACCCTTCCCAGCCCTAACCTGGACCTCTGTGCACTCGTGGACGGGTGGCCTCATCCTAACCCCCTGCCTAACCGTCACCCGGATCCCCGTGCAGTTGCGGACCCGGTCCCTAACCCTAACACCCGGATACCCGTGCGGTCACGGACCCGTTCCCTAACCCTAGCCCCCTAGCTAACCCTAACCCGGACCCCTGTGTGCTTGTGGACCCGTTCCTGAACCCGAAACCCCTGCCTAACCCTAACCTGCACCCCTGCGCACTCGTGGACCCGTTCCCTAACCCGAACCCCTGCCTCATCCTCACCCGTACTGCAGTGCACTCGCGCACCCGTTCCCTATCCCTAACCCTCTGCCTAACCCTAACCCGGACTCCTGTGCACTTGCCGACCAGTTCCTTAACCCTAACCCCCTGCTAACCCTAACCTGCACCCCTGTGCACTCGTTGACCCGTTCCCTAACCCTAACCCCCTGACTAACCCTAACCTGGACCCCTGTGCACTTGTGGACCCGTGGCCTCATCCTAACCCCGTGGCTAACCGTCACCCGGATACCCGTGCGGTCACGGACCCGTTCCCTAACCCTAGCCCCCTAGCTAACCCTAACCCGGACCCCTGTGTGCTTGTGGACCCGTTCCTGAACCCGAAACCCCTGCCTAACCCTAACCTGCACCCCTGCGTCCTCGTGGACCCGTGGCCTCATCCTAACCTCCTGCCTAACCGTAACCCGGATCCCCGTGCAGTTGTGGACCCGTTCCCTAACCCTAAACCCCTGCCTAACCCTAACCCGGACCAAAACCCCTGCCTAACCCTAATCTGCACCCCTGCGCACTCATGGACCCGTTCCCTAACCCGAACCCCTGCCTCATCCTCACCCGTACTGCAGTGCACTCGCGCACCCGTTCCCTATCCCTAGCTGTGCACTTGTCGACCCGTTCTTTAACCCTAACCCCCTGCTAACCCTAACCTGCGCCCCTGTGCACTCGTCCACCTGTTCCCTAACCCTAACCCCCTGACTAACCCTAACCCGGACCCCTGTGCACTTGTGCACCTCTTCCCTAACCCAAATACCCTTCCCAGCCCTAACCTGGACCCCTGTGCATTTGTGGACCCGTGGCCTCATCCTGGACCCGTGGCCTCATCCTAGCCCTGTGGCTAACCGTCACCCGGATCCCCGTGCAGTCGCGGACCCGTTCCCTAACCCTAGCCCCCCAGCTCACCCTAACCCGGACCCCTGTGCGCTTGTGGGCCCGTTCCTGAACCCGAAACCCCTGCCTAACCCTAACCTGCACCCCTGCGCACTCGTGCACCCGTGGCCTCATCCTAACCCCCTGCCTAAGCGT
>NW_005842578.1:1021100-1022111 GCF_000455745.1 Alligator sinensis
TGTGCGCTTGTGGACCTGTTCCCTAACCCTACCCCCCTGCCTCGCCCTAACTTGGACCCCTGGGCACTGGTGGACCCCTTGCCTAATCACAATCCCCTGCCTCACCGTAACCCGGACCCCCATGCAGTTGCGGACCCATTCCCTAACCCCCTGCCTAAACCTTACCCGGACCCCTGTGCACTTGTGGACCTGTTCCCGAACCCTAACCCAGATCCAGATTCACCTCTGAACCCGTTCCCTAACCCGAACCTTTTCCTAACCCTAACTGTGACCCCAGTGCGCTTGTGGACCTGTTCCCTAACCGTTTGCCTGACCCTGTCTAGGCTTTGCTGGGCCAGAACCTGGTGCATGTGTCTGGCTAGCTGGTTGTCTTGCCACGGCCTCTCCCACTGGTGCTCGGGATGTCTTGTCTTGTGTCTTGTACGCGTTTCTGTTTGTCTTGTCTTCCCAGTTGCTGCAGCCTTGCCCTGCTTTTCCTGGAACTTGCAGGAGACCTGTGGTTGCACCTCTACATTGCTTCCCTTGCTTGCAAGGGGAGAGCCTGGAGAGGGATATGCTTGCAGCTATGGGTGGGGGGTTAAAAAATACAAATCTGCCTGTGAGGTCCTGGCAGGGAGGGTCTGCTGCCCTCACTGCCGTGAGGCCGCTCAGCTGTCAACAGCGGCAAGTGTCTTCCTGTGTTTTCTCTGTGTCTGTGTGCAGAGGAGCCACCTTGCCAAGGCTTCAGACACCGAAGACAAGGTGACGAGCCGCAGAGATGGCGGCGGACAAAACGGGCGGCTGTCTCGTGACTTCCCAGGATGCGTGGTGTGAGGCCTCTGCCCCTGTGACATCACCTGTGTGGAGCCTGCAGTGGGTTTGAGCTTCCTTGGTGAGCTGTGAGGTCTTTGTCTTCCTGTCTGACCACTTGTTCTATCATGTTTCCAGGAGCTGCTGTGTGCGTATCTATCTTTGTAGGTCAAACTGTGTCTATGCGGCTACTGTGACGTGTCACGTTTGGAGTGCCTGTGA
>NW_005842578.1:1022774-1027841 GCF_000455745.1 Alligator sinensis
ATTCTTCCTTTGCTTTTCCCAGACCTGGGAGGAGGACCACGTTGGCACCTAAATTGATGCCCCGCTGGGCGGAGGAGCTTGACTGCACCCTGCCTCCCGTGTTTGGGGGGGTTGGCCGTGGGCTGCTTCTGCAGCCCTGGGCTGCGGTGGGGGTGGGGGGAAGGGAGGGATCTTCACTGTACTACTATGAGAGATGAGTACTCTTCCATGTAATAATTGCTTGCTGTTTTGGGGTGATACCAACGTTTGGGCTGTGAGCGGAGGTGACCCGCGGTACAGGTAAAGAGACCTAGAGCCACGACGTTTTGGGAGGTGGAGGATGCAGGCGATTGCGCGCCGAGGGTGACTTCAGGGTCACCTGGAAGCAGGCCTCTGCCCCTTTGCTGGAGTTGTGTGCATGACCACAGCGTGCAGTGAGTAAGATGTTACTTGGAGAGGTGTGGGATTGTGTTTCAGTGGAACAGTAGTTTGTCCTTTGCCCTTCTGCTTGGTGGTGAAGGTAGCTCTGTGCCCTCAGGAGGTTCCCGTGTAGCCTGTGCAGAGAGAAAGACAATTGGGGAGGAGGCTGGGATAGAGAGGGAGCAGAATTATGCCAGGGTGGCTGAGCGTTGTCTCTAAGGGGTGCGGCTTCTGTCATGGCTGGAGGAGTGTGTCTTGGCCAGGCACCGCTTGGGGAGTTTTTCAGTGGGTGGCTGGGCTTGGAACTGTACTCGGTGGTCCCTTCTTCTGTTCACTTGAGCCCTTTGTGGTGAATGGCCTGTTCTGTCCCTCATAGGATCCTGCCCCGGGGGGATGGAAATGAATGCTGCTTCACGGAGTGGAGCCGAGCAGTGCCCACGCAGGCGGAAGCAGGAGGCATTGAATGCTGTGAGGTGTGTTGGCGCCCAGTCCCTAACCCGAACCCAAGCCTGGATTTATTTGTGCGCCCTTTCCCTAACCTGCACCACTACTCATTGGCAAACCTGTTCCCTAACCCTAACCCTTTGCCTCAACGTAACCGAGACCCGGATTCATTTGCGGACCCATTCTGTTAACCGAACCAACACCGGACTCGATTCTGAACCTGTTCCTTAACAGTAACCTGGCCCCATCCTCATTTAGGAAGCCCTTCTGTAATGCTAACTGGTTCCCTAACCGTCATCCAGACCCAGACTCATGTCTGGAGCTGTTCTCCAACGGTAACCCTTTGCCTGACTCAAACCCAGACCTGAGCTTACTTCTCGACCCATTCTCTAACCCTAACCCATGCCCTGATCCAGCTGAGGACCCATTCCCTAACTAACATGCGCCGCAACTCGACCCTGCACTAAGATACATACGTGGACCGCAAGGGGAAAACCACAATGGTTCTAGTCTGCCACTTTGCTTGCGAGCGAGTCATGTAGCCAGGTCATGACCTTGCTGTTACAGACTGGTTTAAATGAGTTTGTTTTCTCTGGCATCAGGTTGAAGGCACGTGCAGACTTGTCTGCGTCGTGGCTACTGGTGATCGGTTTATGCTGTTGCTATGCTTATGACATCACCTTTTCTGTATTACCCCTTCACTGCCTGTGTTCAGAGTCACACCTCATGGCAAACATCTGAATTTGTGCATGGCCCTGACCAGGAAGGCTTTCTTGATTGGACTATGTCTGTAAACTTCCATTGGCCTGTTTGTTTCAACCTCTGCCCAACATACCAGGGGATGAAGTTGTCCCCCACAGTGTTCTGGTGTCAGAAGTGGGACGCAGCGGAACACAGAGCTGGGAGCTTGAAGAGTCTGGAGACACAGCTGACACCTGTGGCGCCAACAGTCCGAGGTAAGAGATCCTACCTAACAAATCTCATTTCACGTGTCTCAGTGTGCCCTGGCCTGGACAAGTAACGTCCTCTTGGCTGGCTTACTAGCCTCTAACAGTCTGTCCTGACAGCTCTGATGTCTTTTGGACAGATTGTCACGTGTCCTTCCCTTGTGTCTGGTTCACGGGCAGCCGCCCCAAGTTGGCCGCTTGCGAGCCAATCTTGAAAGCAAGGGTTCGTGTTCCAGTTTGTGCATTCCTTTTGTGTCTCTGGCACCGGGCATCGCTCTGACGAACCCGTTTCCCCTTCCTCTTGTGTTTCTGTTAAATCTCTCCTGGATTTGTTACATTATCCTGGCCATGGGTCGAGGATCCTCTTGGCCAGACCCAAAAACACCTTTGGCGTACATGTGTAACGAATATGGAACTAAATTGGGTCCAAGGAAGCAAAAGCGCTTAGTTAAATTGGCACGTGCCTGCAATCGTGACACCTGTGCAAACCCTGGGTTACAGCTTCCTGCTAAAGGAACCTTTGATCCTGGAAAAATAAATTACCTGACGGGATTCTTAGACATACCCGAGCCAAAGCAGATGACATATTGGTACCTATGGTATAATGAAGCTTAGAAAAGAAAACAAAAATCTATGGAGACTATTCTCAGAGACTCTAATGATAAATTGAAAAGGCAATTGGCTACATTAAAGGAGCAACAATGTGGGCGGCCTCCTATAAAAGAGAAAACCCCTAGTGTTCCATCAGCTCCAAGTTGGCCTCCAACATATAAAAACCGTTACCCTAGTAGTCCGGTGCCCAACGTTAGCTGCACCCGAGAAGATAGGGAAGCCCTACTAGATTCCTGGGGACCTAGTCCTGTTCCTCCTCCCTCCTCCTCCCCCTACCGAAACAGTCAGCCGTGCGCTTGCTGCAGCTAGCTGTTCACCTACAGAGCCACCAGCAAGCCTGCTTTCTCCCCCAGCTTCAAGTAAGTTAGACTCCAATGATGATGACCTACCTAGTATGTGAGAAGTAAAGAAAAATTTAAAGTTTTTAAAAATTTTAAATTTTTAAATTTAAAAATTTAAAGAAAAATTTAAACTATTCCCTTATACGAGGAGAAGAATATCCAAAGAGGTTCAAACGGGCAGACTGTAATAACCCTATATGCCCCAGAGGGAGGAATAGTGATGGTGACCACCTTCGGAGACCTGCGGTACTTTAAGTCAACTGTTCTGTGCCCATGGCGACAATACCCGCCTCAAATACCAGGAGGCCAACGACCTGTCAGTCATGTCCCGTTGATGGCTAGCGATATCACTACCTGTTGTAATACCTTTCCAAAACTCAGAGAAAGCCCTTCTGACTTTAGAGGTAAGTTGCAGCAGGTCTTCGGTATTGACAGTCCCACAGTGTCTCACGTACACTGGCTCTTAAATAGTCTGTTACATCCATCACAGAAACGACTCCTACTTGCAGAAAGTAGGAATATTCCGGATGGCACCCCTTCGCCACAAAACGGTTACCAGTATGACGACAATCCAGGGCTGCAAAATTTACGAAATGCTAGGGCTACTTTGCTACATGCCATTACCAGAGTAGCTCAGACTCATGTAGATTGGACAAAAGTCGCAACTTGCAGACAAAATCCTGACGAGCATCCCGCCGAGCTTCCAAATCAACTTTGTGCAGCCATCCACAGGCATACCGGCATTGCTCCTGCGGCAGATGACGTGTGAGGGTGGATAGTTACCACCTACGTAAAGAATGTACGGCCACAGTGACAAGAACCGTTACAGCACTTGGTGTAGGCTGGAACCACCAAAGAAAAGACTGAAATGGTTCAGGCATCTATCGATTTACTGGGAACAGCAGCAGGTGGAAAAGGAAAAAAGAAAAGAACTGAAGACTAACCTAATGGCTTTGAAAATGCAACATTTAGAACAAAAGCGGCGTACTGATCCTCGCCCGTACGCCCAACCTGGCCAGGACTTTTATCCTGGGGCCCCAATGTCCGATCAGAGCTCTCACCCAAATTGTAGCTGCAGAGCAACTGCACCTCCTTTTCAGCTGCATTCCCAGCGTGGACCGCGTCCAGATGACATGGGCGTTGGAAAACAAACTGCCCAACCTGGCCTCAACCAGTCCGCTCTCTAGCTTTCCACTCTCCAAAATCTCCCCAATGACAGTTGTCTATTACAGCTGCCGATAATGTGATTACTGTTCGTTGTCGTTACCCAAACTTTGTAAGCAAACAGGACTTTCTTGGCCCGACATGCCACCGCACCTCAGGAACATGCCTAGTACAAAACATGGACCTACGGCATATGACATTTCATTTGGTAGACGTTTGCACGTGGGTTTAAACCCTGTCAAAGAGATTACAGCAGTCGATCTGTTAGAAGGTCATGACAGTGTGTTAAGTTACTGCAAAGGACTCACAAAGACTGTCAAAGCTGTATTTCCACAGGTCAGTGCTGCTTTACCCATTCCAACTGATGTTCCCTGCCACGCTTTGAGACCAGGAGATTGGGTCCCAGTAAAGGAATTTTGCCCAAAAGACTGCCTGCAACCTAGATGAAATGGACCCTAGCAAGTCCTGCTAACCACTGATACTGTGGTAAAGGTGGATGGAAATTCCGCCTGGATACACACATCTCATGGCAAAAGGACTTTAATGCCAAGGACATAAGAACAAATCAACCCAGCACCAGCCCTGTTGGAATTAGATCCCACTCAAACGGAACCTGAGGAAGAAGGTCTCCAAGAAACGAATGAGGATACCCTTCACCTTGCTGAGCCCCCTCACAACGGTAACCTTTGTCCTAGAAGATGAGCCAAGAAAAGGTAACTGATCAGTGTTGTTAACGTTCAGGTGAACTCATAGACAAGAAACCCCAGAAGACTTGCCTGCAGAGGCAAGCCAAGCAATACTTGTCAACATGACGGCTAAGTTCATGACGGCTACAGTGCTACTCAATTCAGCCGTATTGGGTGCCCTGAATGTATACCTAGGTCTGCTACAGAAGGTATCCATAGGCCAAAACGTCTCAGATTGCTGGGTGTGCGGTCTTAGTCCGCGGGCTTAGAGCGAAGGATTCCTTCTGATACCTCGCCCTTGAGTTTAGAACATTTAACTGTGCGGGGGGCAGACCCAAACACTGACACTCGGACTGAGGCAAGGTACCTTACGGTGCTTCCTTTACAGGGAGAAGTGTGTTGGGTAGACAAGTACTCCCAGGCACATTTTTATTCGCTGGGAAATAGTAGTTGTAAACATTATGATATGGGAAA
>NW_005842578.1:1029400-1037351 GCF_000455745.1 Alligator sinensis
GAGTCATACCTCACGGCAAAATTCTGAACGCGTGTATGACACTGCTCCGGAAGGCTTTCTCGATTACGCTACGTCTTTAAACTTCAGCGCGCCTCTTTGTGTGAGCCTCTGCCCAAGGCACCAGGGGGCGAAGTTTCCCCCCACAGACCCCTTGTCTCACCCTAATGCACAGGCGGACACCGATTTATTTGTGGACCCATTCTGTCCCCCTAGTACTTGGCGTACCCATAACTAGCCCTAGATTCCTTTCGGAGTTGGTTCCCTAACCCTAGCACTTGCCGTAACCCTACCGGGACCCGGATTCTCTTCGGAATATGTTCTTCAACCCTAGCATTTGGTGTAAGCCTAACTGGACATGGAGTCATGTGTGGACCTGTTCCCTAAGTGTAGCACGCAGTGTAACAGTAAGTTGACCCAGATTCAGTGGTGGACCTGTGCTGTACCCATAGGTCTTGGCATTGTAGGAGAAGAAAACCCCAGGCCTTAATCTGCTTGCAAGGAGTGCTTCGTTGAATTTTCAATGACTACTGAGCTGACCTCGGATGGCAATAGGTCCACCCATCATTTCCCCAGGTTTGCACTCTGCTGTGTTTGCGGGGACTGGGCTCCAACTAGTGGTCTATTCAACTTGTTATGTCTTGTGTCACGTGACCTGAAATTGAAACAAACCTTTAAAAGGTTTGCTCTGATTGCCTGTGGTGGACAGGCTCAGTGCCTCCCTGCTGCAGCTGCTTGTACGTGACGGTGTCTGAGAACGTCGTGCCGAAATAACCGAGTGATGCGTGTTTCTTCTACAGCAGTCCCCCCCGGCTGGACATGGATTCATTTCTGACTCTGTTCCCTCACACGACCACTTGGCGTAGGTCTACGTGGCCCCAGACTCCTTTGTGCACTTGTGCCCTCACCCTAGCACTCGGCTTAATCCATCCTGGGGCCGCCTTCATTTCTGACTCCGAGCCCTAATCCTAGCACTCGGCCTAACCCTACCTGGGCCTGCATTTGTTTTGTGATCTGTTCCCTAACCCTAACCCTTGGCCTAACCCTAAGGGCACTTTGACTCATTTTTGGACCCGTTCTGTCCCACTAGCACTCGGCCTAACTGTAAGTGTCCCTGGATTAGTTTCTGAATCCGTTCCCTAACCCTACCACTCGGCCTAACCCTAAGTGTCCCTGGAATCATTTGTGAATCCATTGCCCAACCCTAGCACTTGGCGTAACCCTACGTGGACTTTGAATCGTGTCTGATTATGTTTCCTAATCCTAGCAGGTGTTGTACCCCTAACTGGACCCATGTTTGTTTGTGGACCCGTTCTATCCCCACTACCACTCGGCGTAAGCCTCACGGGGCCTGGATTCATTGCTGATTCTGTTCCATAAGTAGCGCTTGGCCTCGCTGTCACAGGGCCCGGATTCCGCTTGGAATCCATTCCCTAACCCTGGCACTCGAAATAACACAAAGTGGACTCGGATTGGTTTCAGAATCCGTTCCCTAACCCTAACTGACCCGGGGTTTGTTTCTGAATCCGTTCCCTAACCGTAGCACTTGTCGTAACCCTACCTCGATCTGAATACGTTCCCTAGCCGTACCACTTGTCGTTACTGTAGCTGAGCCTGGATTTGTTTGTGACTATGTCCCCGAACCCTAGCACTTGCTGTAACCGTCACTGGGCCCAGATTCTGTTCTGAATATGTTCCCGAACCCGAGCCCTTGGCCAAACACTAAATGGACTCAGACTCACTTGTGGACCCGTTCTGTCCCCCGAGCACTTGGCCTAACCTTAACTGGCCCTGGATTCATTTGTGGACCTGTTCCCTAACCCTAGCACTTGCCGCAAGCCTAACAAGCCCTGGGTTTGCTTACGAGTCTGCTCCCTAACCCTAGCACTCAGCGTCACCCTAAGTGGCCCCTGATTCATTTCTGCATCTGTGCTGTACCTGTAGGATTCAGTGTAACCGAAGTGTACTCAGATACATGTCTAAATCTGTTCCCTAATGCTAGCCCTTGGCCTTGACCTTGACTTGGATTCATTTGCGGACCTGTTCTGTCCCAGGAGCCCTCGGCCTAACACTAACTGGCCCTGGACTCATATGTTGACCCGTGCTGTGCCCCTAGCACTTGGCCTAAGCCTAACTGGCCCCAAAATCATTTCTGAACCTGTTTCCGAATCCTAGCACTTGGCGTCACCCTTCCTGGGCCTGACTTCATTTCTGAATCTGTCCCCGGACCCTAGCACTCAACCTGACCCTACCTGGCCCTGGATTCATTTGCGGACCTGTTCCCTAACAGTAGCGCTTAGACTAACCCTAACGGGGCACGGCTTGTCTCGGAATCCGTGCCCTAACCCTCGCACTTGGTGTAACCGTAACGGGCTCCGAAGTAATTTCTGATTCCATTCCCTAACCCTAGCATTTGGCGTAACCCGACCTCGATCTGCATTCGTTTCTGAGTATGGTCCCTAACTGTACCACTCAGTGTAACCATAGCTGGGCCCGGATTGGTCTCAAAATGTGTTACCTAACCGGTGCACTTGTCCCGAGCAATTTGTGTAATGGTAAGTGAGCCTGGACTCATTCTGGAATCTGTTCTAACACCGTAGCAGTTGAGGTAAGGCTAACTGGGCCTGGATTCATTTCTGAATCTGTTTCCTGACCCAAGCACTTTGTGTAACCGTATGCGGGCCGGGGTTCATTTGTGGACCCTTGCTGGGTACCTAGCACTTGGTGTAACCCTAACCGGCCTGGGATTCATTTGTGCATCTGGTCCCTCACCCTAGCAGTTGGCGTAACCCTCAGTGGCTCTGGATTGAGTGGTGCCCCTGTTCTGTCTGCCTAGCACTTTGTGTAACCCTACGTGGCCCTGGATGCATTTCAGAACGTGTTCCCTAACCGTAGTACTTGGTGTGACTGTAACTGGGCTCGGAAACCTTTGTGGAACCGTTCGCGCACCCTAGCACTTGGCGTAATCCTACCTGGGCCTGTATGTCTTTCTGAATCCGTTCCCTAACCCTATCACTTGGTTTAACCCTGTCTGGGCCCGGATTCATTTGCGGAGCTGTTCACTAACTGTAGCACTTGGCCTAACCTTACCTGGGCCTGGGTATGTTTCTGAATACGTTCCTTCACCCTATGATTTGGTGTCACCCTACCTGTATCCGGATTCATTAGTGAATCTGGTCCCTAACCCTAGCACTTGGCCTAACCGTAACTGGGCCTGCATTCATTTCTGAATATCTTCCCTAACTCTAGCATTTGGTGTAACCCTAACAGTACTTGGATTCTTTTTGGCATCTGTTCCCTAACCCTAGCAGTCGGTGTCACCCTACATGGGCCGGGATTTGTTTCTGGACCCGCTTCCTAACCATAGCACTGGGCATAAGCCGAAAGGGGCCTGGATTCATTTCTGAATCTGTTCCCTAACCCTAGCGTCTGGTGTAACCCTAACTGCATTTGGATACATTTGTGCACCCGGTTTGTCCCCCTAGCACTCGGCCGGACTCTAACTGGGCCCAGAATAATTTCTGAATCTGTTCCCTAACCCGAGATATTGGAGCCAGTCTAACGGTATCTCGATTCATTTCCCCGGATTCTGTTCCCTAACTGAAGCACTTGGCGTAACCCTAACCGGACCCGGAATTGTTTGCGGACCTGTTCTCTAACCCTAGCACTCGGTGTAACCGTCACTGGGCCTGGATTCCGTTGTGGACCTGTTCTGTGTGCCTAGCACTTGGCGTAGCCCTAACTGAGGCTGGATTTATTTCAGACTCTGTTCCCCCACCGTAGCAGTTGGTGTAACGCGAGCCGGGTCTGGATTCATGCCTAAATCTGTTTTGTAACCCTAGCACTTGGCGTAACCCTAACTGGACCTGGATTTGTTTGTGGACCCGTTCCGTTACCCTAACCCTAGCACTTGGGGTCACCCTACCTGGCCCTGGAATCATTTGTGGACCTGTTCTGTGTGCTTCGCACTTGGCCTAAGCCTAAGTGAGGCTGGAGTAAATTTTGGGTCGGTTCCCCCACCCTAGCTGTTGATGTCATGCTAACTGGGCCTGGATTCATTTGTGAATTTGTGTCCTAATCCCACCACTTGGGGGAACTGTATGTGGAGCTGGATTCATTTGTGGACCCTTGCTGTCCACCTAGCACTTGGTGTGACCCTATTTGGCCCCGGATTCCTTTGTGAATCCGGTCAGTCACCCTAGCACTTGGCGCAACCCTAAGTGGCCCTGGATTTGTTTCTGAATCCGTTCCCTAACCTTAGCACTCGGCCTAACTGTAAGTGGCCGCGGATTCATCGGTGCACCTGTTATGTCTGACTAGCATGTGGAGTAACCCTAAGTGGCCCTGGATGCCTTTCTGAATCTGTTCCCCACCCCTAGCACTTGGTGTCACCCTAACTGGAGTTGGATACATTTGTGGACCTGTTCCGTCTCCGTAGCACTCGGCCTAACCGTAACTGGGCCCGGACTCATTTCTGAATACGATCCCTAACCCTAGCAGTCAGTGTAACCGTAACTATATGTGGATGCCTTTCGTCATCTGATTCCCTCACCCCGGCACTCTGACTGGGGCAGGAGTCGTCTGTGGACCCCTTCCCTAACGCTAGCACTCGTCGTAACCCTCACTGGGCTTTGATTTATTTGTGGACCTCTTGTGTCTCACTAGCACTCGGCCTAACCCTAACTATGCCTGTATTCATTTCTGATTGTTTTGTAACCCAAGCACTTGGTATAACCCTAAGTGGCCCCGGATTCATTTGTGAATCTGGGACCTCACCATAGTGCTTAGCACAACCCTCAGTGGCCTTGGGTTCATTGGTGCACCGGTTGTGTCTGCTTCGCATTTGGTGTCACCCAAAGTGGCTCTGGATGCATGTATGAATGTGTGCCATAGCCTTAGTGCTCGGTGTATCTACAACTGGATGTGGAGACATTAGTGGATCAGTTCTGTTCCCCTAGCATGTGGGTGAACTGTAACTGGGCCAGGATTCATTTCTGAATTCGTGTCCTAACCCTAGCACTTGCCCTAACCCTACCTGGGCCCAGATGAATTCCTGAAGAAGTTCTGTAAGCCTCGAATTTGTTGTCACCCTACCTGTGTTGGGATTCATGTATGAATCCGTTCCCTAACCCTAGCACTTGGCCTAACTCTAATGGGGCCTGGATTTGTTTATGTAACTGTCTTGTAAACCTAGCACTTGGCGTAACCCTCACCGGCCCTGGACTTGTTTCTGAATCTGAGACGTCACCCTACCAGTGGGTGTCACCATCACTGGACTTGGATACATTTGTGGACCCGTTCTGTCCCCCTAGCACTTGGCCGAACCCTAGCTGGGCCTGGAGTTGTTTGCGGACCCATTATGTAACCGTTCCACTTGGCATAACCCTAAGTGCTCCTGGATTCAGTTGTGGACCCATTTCCTAACCCTAGCACTTGGTCCAACCCTAACTGGCCCTGGATTGATTTTTTAAGACATTGCCTAACCCTAGAATTTGGCGTAACCCGAACTGTATTTGGAATTCTGTATGAATCCGTTCCATACCTTTAGCACTCGCCCTGACCCTACCTGGACCCGGATGTCTTTGTGGACCCGTTCTGTAACCCTAGCAACTGGTGTAACCCTGAATGGCCCAGGATTCATTTGTGGGCCTGTTCTGTCTGCGTAGCACTTGGCCGAAACGTAACCGAGCCTGGAATCATTTTGGAATCTGGTAGCAGTTGGTGTACACGTAAATGGGTGTGGCATCATTTCTAAATCGGTTTCCTAACCCAAGCACTTGGTGTAAGCCTATGTGGTGCTGGACTTGATTTGTGGACCCTTGCCGTCCACCTAGCACTTGGCCTTATCACAAGTAGCCTTGGATTCATTGGTCTACCTGTTCTGGCTGCCTCGCACTTGGTCTAACCCTAACTGGGGACAGATTCACTTCTGAGTCTGTTCCGCAACCCTAGCACTCGGGCTAAGCCTAACGGGGTTTGGACTCGTTGTTGGCCTTGTGGCGTCTGCGTAGCACTGGGCGTAACCCTAACTGGGCCTGCATGCATTTCTTAATATGTTCCCTAACTGTAGCAGTCGGTGTCACCCTAATTGTACGTGGATGCCGTTCTGAATCTGTTCCTTAAGTCTTGTACCTGGCCTAACCCTAAGTGGTCTTGGAGTCATTTTTGGAGCTGTTTCCTAACCGTAGCATTTGGTCTAACTGTAAGCGGGTCTGGATTTGCTTTTGAATCCGCTCCATAACTGTAGCACTTGCCGGAATTGAAACTGGCCCTGGCTGCGTTTGTCGACTTGTGGTGTCTGCCTAGTGCTCGGTGTAACCCTAACTAGGCCTGGATGCATGTCTGAATTGGTTCCCTCATCCTGGCACTTGTCATTACTCCTTACTGGACCCGGGTTTACTTGAGGACCTGTTTTGTCCCCCCTCATTTGTGAACCTGTTCCCTCACCCTAGCACTTGGCAAAAGCCTAACCAACCCTGGATTTGTTTAGGAGTCTGCTCCCTCCCCCTAGCACTCAGCGTCACCCCAACTAGCCCCTGATTCATTTCTGCCTCTGTGGTGTCACCGTAGGATTCGGTGTAACCGTAAGTGTACTCGGCATCATTTCTAAGTCTGTTCCCTAACCCTAGCCCTCGGCCTTGACTTGGATTCTGAAATCTCTAAAGGGGTTTTCGGTGGAGGACTGCCTGTGCGGGTCGGGAAACCAGCTCGAGCTTACGTCTTCCGAACTTCTGAAACCATCTTTAGACTGTTTGCCTTGTTTGTATGTATGAAAGTGTTTCAACATTAAAAGGGTAACCCGAAAGCCTAGAGTCAGGAGTGTAGACAGCTGGGGAATACTGTGGGTGTTTTCCCTGGTATTGTTGACCAAGGCTGGCACTAAATATTGTTGAGCGCTGTGCTTTAGTGCAAAAGTTCCTTTGTGTGAATTAATATGAGTCGCTGACCGGGTCTGAGACTAAGGTTGGGTCTAGCTGCCCTATGGCTGTCTAGAAAGGCTGACTTGAAAGCAAGGGGGCCCAACTGGACCCTTGTGACCCAGTGCACAGGTTTATCCTGTCCCCATCCATGGTATTTGTCCAGGTACCTGGTGGTGTGTGTTCCAAACCTCCTGAGATGGACATCCATTTAGCGGATGATCTTGTGTTACGGTATTGTCAAGCATTAGTGAAGTGTGTCAGGTCTGTTCATTCGCAGGTCCAAGAAGATTTACGTCAACCACCAGATGTTCCTTGTCACAACCTCAAACCAGGGGATGTGGGTGCACGTAAAGGTCCATCCTTGAAAAAATGTGCTTGAACCGACATGGAAAGGACTGTTCCAGGTGCTTTGGAGCACTAACACTGCCGTTGTTTGCCAAGGTCACTAGACGTGGACTTGCACTGTAAAAAGGTATCACCTCTCTTGGACCCTGAAGCAGCTGATTTGCAACCTGGGCTAAGACCTTTCCCTGAGGCCAAGGACAGAGAGCGTCCAGACCGCAGTCCGGCAAATGAGGAGCATCGGGGTGCGAGTGCTAGTAACCTCTGCCCTGAACCCAACCCTGCAGCCTGGCCAGATTCACCAGTTGGCGAGCGCAGATATTATCTCGGAGCCCAATGAATAATATCCAGACGATACGTTTATGTACCAGATGGTTCTAGCGCTATGGAGAACCTGGCCGAAAGTATTGAGAAAGAAGGTGCTAAACTTCATGAAACTGATCAATGGAGTGTTTGCGGCTGGTTTGGCACATTTGGGGCCAAATTATTTTACGGTGCAGTCATGGTCCTGGGGTTTATTCTCTTTCTACAAGTGTTCCTCTGGTTGCCATGCAATTGGCACCTTAGTACATCCCACGAAAGGTGCAACAGTTGTGTCTACTGTGATACTGGGTCAATTGAGATTAGTCTGTCAGTTGTTCTGAAGGGAGCATCGAAAGAGACTCTCGCGGAGAACAAGTGTCACTGTGCCT
>NW_005842578.1:1037361-1038509 GCF_000455745.1 Alligator sinensis
TGGTCCATTTTGCAGTTTGTCAGCAGGATAACAAATGTTACCAGTTGCACTATAAGTAGAAAAACGGGGCAGTGTAGAAGAAAACCCCAGGCCTTAATATGGTTCTAAGAAGTGCTTTGTGGAATTTTCCATATCAGCTGAGCAGACCTCTGAGGTTAGTAGGCAACTCCAGAATTTTCCGGCGTTCGCAGGTTCTAGGTTCCAGCTAGTTCTCTGTCCCCCGTTATTATGTCATTTGTCAAGTGACATGACACTGAGACACCTTGAAGGTGTGCTTTGATTTGCTGCGGTGGAGATGTTCACTGCCTCCCCGCTGCAGCTGCTTGTGAAAAAAAGGTGTCTGGCAAATTTGTGACTAAATAACAGAGTGATGCTTGCTGCTTCCACGGTGTTTTCCCCTACCTGGACCTGGATTAATTTCTGCATTTGTTCTGTAATCCTAGCACTCGGCCTAACCGTAGGTGGGTCTGGATTCATTTCTCAATCTGTGGTGTCACCCAGCAGTTGGCATACCTCCTAAATGGGCCCGGATTCATTTGCGGACGTGTGCTGTCCCCCTCGAACTTGGTGTAACCCTAAGTGTCTGTGGATTCATTAGTGGCCTCATTGGGTCCCCCTAGCACTCGGCCTAACCCTAACTGGCCTGGGATTCATTGCTGCACCTGTGGTGTAGCCCAGGAGTTGGTGTTAACCTGAATGGGCCTCGGATTTATTTCAGAATCTGTTCCGTAACCCTCGCACTTGGTGTCACCCTAACTGGGCCCGGATTCATTTGTGGACCCGTTCTGACCCCCTAGCACTCGGCATAAACCTACCTGGACCTGGATTCGTTTGCGGACCCGTTTCCTAACCCTAGCCCCCGGTGTCCCCTGGACTGGGCCTCGATTCATTTGTGGGCCTGTTTTGTCTGTGCAGCACTTGGCCTACCCCTAACTGAGCCTGGAATCCTTTCTGAATCTTTTCCCCCACCATAGCAGTTGGTGTAATGCCACGTGGGCTGGCTTCATTTGCGAATCTGTGTCCTAAGCCAAGCCCTTGGTGTAACCGTACGTGGAGCTGGATTCATTTGTGGCCCCTTGCTGCCCACCTAGCACTTGGTGTAACCCTCACTGGCCCTGGATTCCTTTGTGAATCTGGTCCCTCATCCT
>NW_005842578.1:1046489-1047567 GCF_000455745.1 Alligator sinensis
CATGAAGTCTTGCCTTGTTGTAATAAGTATAAAAGATCACCTCACCCTTAGGGGGGGGCCATTTTGCCTTTTGCTGGCTTTATGGTCTTTGCTCGAGCAAATAAACAGCTGTCTTTCTTTACCCGCGTTGTCTGTCAATCAAATTACAACTAGACAACGAACCTTAGGGAGGTTTCTCCCACGACATGAGCATGTTTGTTATTACCCTGAAATAAAATAGTTTCCTGATAGCATACTGTCAGGTTAACAATAATGTAGATTATTAAGAAGTATTAGCTTTGGAGCTGAATACAAGGCATGACCTGTGGCCTAGCAATGGCGCTGCCCACAAGGCAGAGTGATAGCTAAGCCTTTGCTTATGTTAAGTAATCCTTTTAACTGTGTTGACCGTTTTCTGAGTAAAATGCAGCAAGTGAATCTGTGTCTGTGTGCTGTAAAATCAGCTACAGCAAGAAGCAAGATAAGACAAAGCCATTGTTCTAAGTACAGTGATTGTGTCCTTGAGAAGTATCTACTACTGTGCAAGTTTTTGCTAAGGTATCATAATGTTACTGTTACTTAACTTTTAGCTTTTAGAAAGTGCTGAAAGCGCTAGTTCAGTTTGATAGAAATATGCTGTTACGAAGATTTGTAAAGCACTGCGCAAGTATTGCTTTTTGTTCACCCTGTAGTCTTGCCTTATTGTAAAAAGTGTAACAGAATGCCCCACCCTTGAGGGGGGGCCATTTTGTCTTTTTGCTGGCTTATGGTCATTGCTGGAGCAAATAAACAGCAGTAAATCTTTACCCGCAGTGCTCGGTTTCTATTGCAGCTAGACAACAAACTCCTGGGAGTTTTGTCCCACCACAGCAGGAAGGAGCATGTTGAAGGTTTCTGGGCCCTAAGCTCGAGCCCTCTCTTTGGAAGGGCTGTTAGAAAATTAATGTGACCTCTGTATGACCTTTGATCAATGCTGGCTGATGCAACCTTGCACTAAGATTGCCACTGCTATGTCAATCTTGGCGGACAAGCAAGGTGATTGGGCCCAACCATGTGGGGTGAGCAAACTCATGCCATCTTAGTAATTTTCTGCTGGGTT
>NW_005842579.1:0-225 GCF_000455745.1 Alligator sinensis
CCCCTTGGCCCAGCAGTAGAGCAGTGCCCTGGCTGGACGGAGGAGCAGGTCATGGGGCAGACCGGGCACTGGGGTGTGTGCAGTGGAGGCAGGATTTCAAGGAGGGGCAGGAGGTGCAGGGACAGGACAGGCAGCAAGGCTTGTTGGGAATTCCCCTTGATGGGGCTGGGCTGGGTTTGCTGCAAAAGGGAAATTGGGGGGGGGGGGGGGGGCGGGGGTTGGGGA
>NW_005842579.1:2867-8571 GCF_000455745.1 Alligator sinensis
GCCCGAAACCCAGCCCTACCAGTCTGCCAGGTTCTCAGATGAGCCAGATCGGGATGGAGGCTGGGGCACCTAGAGCATCCTCACGGATACTAGGCCCCTTCCACTGGTTTCATTCAGGCCAGCCTCACGAACCAGCTCCATAGGACCCAGGATGCTAAACATCCCTGTCCCCCCTCATATGTCTGGTACAAAGGGCTCTTAGAGGCAAGCCATGTCTTGCATTTTCTACAGAACAAGAGGAAAGATGCATCTCCCTGGAAGCTCCTGCTGCTTTTTGATATCCCTCATCCTAGCCCAGTGCTCCCCTCTGCAAAGCACGGCACAAACACAGCTCCCAAAGACAGTCTCTGCTCCAAAGACCCCCCTTTCCCATTCCTGAGCTCGCCCCAGGCTGCACCCAGGGAAGAGCAGCCCCTTGTCACTCACCTCCAGCTTGGAGGAGCAGAAGGAGCGAGAGCAGGAGGGGTCCGAGAGCCCTCTTCATCCCAGCTGAGCTGCGCAGGGCAGGCGAGTGCAGACCAAGCGGTGCAGAGCAAGGTTATGTGGCCAGGCTGAAGAAGTCAGATGGAGAAATGATGAATAATGAGGAAGCAGGCTGACTTCCCCCTTGAGTGTTCAATCCTGCAGGCCTTGAGCACCCCAGAAGTGCAAGCAACTCTGCATAAAGCAGGGGAGAGGTGACTTGAGTGGGGCTGGGTTGTGAATCCATCGCCCAGCAGCAGAGGAAGTTGAGGCTTGAGCTGTGAGAAGAGGCCCAGGGCAGTGTAACCGGATGCTGGGTCTCCCTTCCAGCACCCTTGCGGCCCAATCCTGCCAGTGCTTGGCAAAACCATGATTCAGCAGCACCTGCTGCAGCATAGAAGGCCGCTCCCAACCCAGCCCACTGGCATTTCCACCTGGTTCCTTCGTGGCTGCACAAAGCAGAAATGGTCAGAGAAGTGCAGTGATGGGGCAAAACTGCACAGAGCAGATTTCTTTATTGGAGATTCACTGCACAGGAATAAGGAAGGGTGCAGATTGGGGGATGGAAGAGATGAAAGGAGGGCAGGGGGGTGAATACTGCCATCCCTCGGCAGCTCAGCCAGGATCCATAGGTCTGCCCACCCTTTCCCCTCTCCCTCGCTCTGCTCCATCCTGGGACAGGAGCCAGCCTCAGCCCCGGCATAGCCAAGATCTTTCTGAGCTGAGCTAGTGCAGTACAGGCAATTCCTGTTGTTGTTATCTGCATGACAGACCCAGGGCCATGTCGGCCAGTACCACGGAGGTAGGAAACAGGTTGTGGCCCTACCGTCCACCGATTGTACCCGATGCATGAGACAAACACGGACCCTGGGTCTGATCTTACATCCAAGTGCCACTGCTCGTGCCTGCCAATACAGTGAGGATGAGGTATGTACCAGCCATGGGATGTCCAACTTCCCCCCACCCAGGCCCACCTGCCTAAAGGCTCAAAAGAGCAAATCCTGCTTGGCCAGCTGAACCGTCTCAGCGTTTCTAGGATCTAGGCCAAACTCTAAGCCAAACTGGTTCCTGTGCGCACGGGGAAGCTGCGGGTTGGCATCCTAGTGAAAATGCCAGGAGGATTCCCTGTCCTCTGACTCACTGACCTGAAATGCCCCTTGTTACCCCCAACAGATGTGCTGCCCCATGACACTTGTCTGCTAAGTGCTGAGCAGTTGGGCTGAGACTGCTTCCCATGAATGCACGGCTGCAATACCGTGACTGAAACCGTGCAAGGAGGCTATGCTCACTTCTCATCCTTTTTTTTAAAGTTAATTCTGTTTCCAGGTCAAATATGTCCTGAATTATGTTCTAAATTTCAACTAAGCAGAGCTCAATGGTTCAAATTTATGTGGTGGTACCACCAGCCTGTCTCATCCCTCCCAGGCTCTTCACCCTGGGGCTTCAGATACTTCCATAATCCATGGCAGGCTCCTGCATGCAAGCTCCAAGCCTGGAGGCCTTGGGGTTCAGATGTCCCCATATCTCACTTACACTGAGCCAGAAGGAGGCAGCTAGAGGGAGAGCCTCACAGCAACCCCTCATCACTATAAACTTTGTAGCCAAAATCCTTGCCTTGGAGGCATTTGTAGACTCTTGCAGGCCTGCCCACCTATGGTGCAAGGGGCAGGTCTCGACCCTCAACTACAGTTTACAATCATAGAAAATGAGAGTGGGAAGGGACCTCAGGAGGTTGCATCTAGGTCCACCCCCTGCTCAAAGCAAGATCAGCCCCAACTGCATCATCCCAACAAAGGTTTTGTCTAGCTGGATCTTCAACATCTGCAAGGATGGAAATTTCACAATGTCTCTGGGCAACCTATTCCAGTGCTTCACCACCCTCCTAGTAAGAAAGCTTTTCCAAATATCTAACCTCAACAATCCCCTGTTGCTGCAACTGGAGCCCATTGCTCCTTGTTCTGTCATCTGCCACCACTGAGATCAGTGCAGGTTCATCCTCTTTGCAACCACCCTGCAAGGAGTTATAGGCTGCTATTACATTCACCCTCAGTCTTCTCTTCTGCAGACTAAATAAACCTATTTCCCTCAACCTCTCCTCACAAGTCATGTCCCCCAGCCCCTGGACCATTTTCATTGCCCTCCGCTGGACTTTCTCGGATGTGTCCACCTCCTTTCTGTAGTGGGGGTGGGGGTGGAAACTGGACACAGGACTCCAGATGTGGGCTCCCCAGTGCAGAATAGAGGGGAAAGATCATTTTCTTCTATCTGGTGGCAATACTTCTACTATGGCATTAGCCTTCTTGGCAACAAGGGGACACTGCTGGATCAAATCCATCTCCTTGTTCCCTAGTCCTTTTCTCCAGACCTGCTGCCCAGCCAGTCAGCCCTGGCCTTTACCACCACATGGGATTGCTCTGTCCTAAGTGTAAGACTTTGAACTTGTCCTTGTTGAGCCTCATGGGACTTGTTTTGGACCAGTCCTCTAATTTTCTAGGTTGCTCTGAATCCTAGCCCTATCCTCCAGCGTATCTACTACTACCCCCAGCTTGGTGTCATCTGCAAACTTTCTGAGGGTGAACTGCAAATGTGAAAAGTCAGTCCTGAAGGCCTCTGGGTCCCAACACAGCACCCTGCAGGGTCCTTGTTTCTGGGTCCAAGCCTGTGTAAAGCTTCCTACCAGGTGCCGGAGACGGTGTCTGTAGGAGCAGCAGGATGAGTCCCTTGGGCCAGCAGTGCCTGCCTGGATGGAGGAGCAGGAGCAGGGGCCAGGCCGGGCACCTGGGAGGGCTCATGCCCAGGGCAGGTGTCCAAAGAGGGACAGAAGGGCGGGGGCAGGTGGCAAGGCTGGCCAGGAGATCGCTGTGTAAAGCTTCCTACCAGGTGCCGGAGACGGTGTCTGTAGGAGCAGCAGGATGAGTCCCTTGGGCCAGCAGTGCCTGCCTGGATGGAGGAGCAGGAGCAGGGGCCAGGCCGGGCACCTGGGAGGGCTCATGCCCAGGGCAGGTGTCCAAAGAGGGACAGAAGGGCGGGGGCAGGTGGCAAGGCTGGCCAGGAGATCGCTTCTGCTGGGGCTGGGCTGGGCTGGACTGGGCTCACGGCAAAGGGGAAATAGTGTGGGGGGACCTTGGGCACTAGCCCTGCCAGTGGAGACCCTGGCACAAAGGAACTTTGGCACAGGGAAGGCTGATGACCGAGCGTGCCCTGAGGACCATGGTTCAGACAGTTGGGCTCTTGGGGAGGGGGTTGGGGAAGCATAGGTCACGTTGTTGCCTCCGTTGGGGATGGTGCAGCTCAGGGTGGTGTTGCAGAGCCGACTTACCCAGCTCTGGGCATCGCAGTCAATCGTGGACTGGGGCAGCCCCTCTGCAGGGAGACGAAAGGAACTGTAAATGGGAGGATACAGGTTTGAAGGGAAAAAAAACAGCACCCTGCCTTCCTGCAAGCATCTCCCTCAGGCACTACCGGAAGAGCAGAGTCCCTGAGAGCACCAGGTGACAGAGTAGACAAGAAAAAAGGCGTATTAGTCCCCTCCTGGGCAATGCTGGGTCCATGCAGGAGGCTCCTGAGGGTGGAAGATCCCTGCAGGGATGTGTCCTGCATGAGATGCCCCTGAGGACTGACATTTCTATCCAGGGGTCCTTGCTCAGAAATATCCACACTCATGAGCTCTTAGAGCAGAGGTGACAAGGGTGCTGCACAACATGTCTTTACTCTGGCTGCAGCTGCAATGCTCAGAGCCCGGACCTGCAAAGTGCCTCCCGCTTTGCTGCTGTGTGGAGAAAGCAGAGACTCCTCCCCCAGACCCCGGGACAGAAACAGCAGTGCTAATCCTGCCTCTTCCAGAGAGTGGGATTCACATCCCAACCAGTGTATCCATCACTGTTCCTGTGCACTTCCAGCACTTTTTAGTAATTAGACTGTTGCATTTCAACTATAGGGGAGAGATTGCCTTGGAGGCTCGGTGGCCATGTCTAGCACCAAGCACCAGGACTTCCCTCAGCTCCAAGAGCCTGGCCTGGCCCCCAGCTCTGCCGGTGCCTCTCCACTGCAGCCTGCAGCTCCCCCCAGCCCTCCAAGGCTGCCGTTTGCCCCTGGCCTGGACCATTCCTGGATAGGTCCCCTTGGGGCAGGACCTTCTGCACAGAGCTGGGAAGGGAGGCATGGGGTGTCAGCTCTCAGGATGCAGGAGTTGGTAATCCCAACCAGATCTGCCGGGCACATTGCACCAGGCACTGAAACAGGAGATAACATGTGCTTGAGCTGCCAGTGCCATGATCAAGGCTGCTTGAAAAGGGAACTGGGGGTCCTCTGGCAGCGGAAAGCAGTGCAAACAGGAGCCCAGCTCCCTGCGCCACCTCCTGCTCCAGCCTTTGAAGCCTCTGTGCTGATAAGGGGCCAGGAGGATGGGGTGTGACCCCTGCAGACCCACCAGCTGCTTCTTCATGATGCAGCTGGGACACGAACCCCTTGGAAGCTGCAGGCAAATATCTCCTGCAGGCCTTCCCTCCCAGGTCCCCTGTGGCACACATCCCTGCCAGGGTACCCATCCCCATTCCTGTGCCCTTCCAGACCTTTTGATTAATTAGCCTGTTGCATTTCAACTGTAGGGGAGAGATTGGCATGGAGGCTTGGTGGGCAGAGACAGTTTAACTCCTACATTTTCGAGATACCTTTGAGACAATTTAAACAAATAGCACTCACCATAAACGTGCAGTGGGAAGAGCCTGGTGAACTGGCTTCTATTCCTATTGATTTGAGCTGTGTAGGACCTTGCGTCCTGCAGCCTCAGGTTGGTGATTTGCAGTGAGAGGCCATTGCTGGGGAACTGCAAGCGGCCCCTATAACTCCTATCTGACACAATGACACTTGTGGGGTGGGGTCTCCTAGTACCCCTGTTGCTAGACTCTCTGTGCCTGCAGTCTAGCCAACACTCTTTAATCTTGCCCCTGCCTCACGCTGGCTCTGTCTTCCCTTTAGCAGAAAATAATGGCTCAGAGACATGGGTGGAAGTTGGGGGAGCTGCAGGATGGACATAGATGCCCAGCGTCTGCAGCTGCACCGCAAAGTGAAGGGGAACATTGACCTTGCACCCATGGCATGTGAGTAACCTCGAGGGACCTTCCCTGCAAAGTCTACTCTCTTGGTGAGAAAGTTTTAAAAGACTCAGCACCCTCAGCTCCTTGTTGCACTTATAAAGCTATAATATGTACCAACAAGCTATAAAACTAAATGACAGAAAGAC
>NW_005842579.1:8581-15214 GCF_000455745.1 Alligator sinensis
AGTCCTGGTATTATCTTAGCTGCAAGAGATTTTTACCCAAGCAGACAAGAAGCATTTGATGGCAGCTTTCACCGAGCATGGGTCCTTCACTCATGCGCTCGTGGTGCAGGATGGCTTCTGCATTTTCTCTGGACGGCACACCTTGCTGGCACTTCTGTCTTGCTTTATGCTGTTTAATTGTAGAGCTTCAAACCATTTTTCCTTCATGTTTGGCCGATTAAAGTGCGAAGAAAAGAGGGAGGAAAAGGGTGACCATCACATTACAATTGTTAAAATGCCTGGCTCCTGTTTTTGGATTTGTCCAAGTGTGAAGACTGTGTTTCTTGCGATTAAATGCGGTGGGCCTTGAGTGGCCAAACAGGACGCTTAGAGGCATTGGTTATCGGACCTGTCTTTGGATATTTGTTTATCAATGGGGCAAATTTGCAATAGCTTGTACCAGGATGGTCTGCTTACAAAGCTCCAGACATACACTGAATGATTCAAACATTTGTAACACTTTAGACATTGGATGCCTGTTTTGAGAAATGTGAGGATGTCACATACAGGCCATTTTTCCTGTATTCAGTGCACCTTTTACAGGTTTTGCTTGAGTCTTTTGTCTTCTTTAGTTGCTAGCTCAATTGAAATGTATGTGTAGCTTCCTTTCCTTTTCTAGTTACACTGACTCAGTCATTCTTTTTCTTGCTCTTTCAGCTGGGATATACACATGTGATGAGTGTGTCAGGTCTCTGCCAACAATTGTCCTTTTAGAGGAAGCATCAGTCTTATTATTTTATGACTGGGGTCTGGTATTGGGTGCCTGAAGCTCCACTGTCTGTAGGCCTTAATGGGTTGTGGCCATGGTGGAGACTTTTTTTTTCTTGTGGCCGTCTTGTCACTACAACCATCTTGCCCCAGCCACTGTCTTGCATTTTTCTGCAAGAGAAACTGCCCAAACTCTTACAGCCAGCACCCATGGCATGAGAGCAACCCTGAGGGACCTGCCTTGCAAAGCTTTCTCCATGGGCCTTATAACCCATGCGCTGCATCAGGGACTGGGCTTAGGCACTGGGACTTGCCCCCCACAGACCCATCGGCTGCTTCTCTGGGATGCAGCTGGGACAGGAACCCCTTGAAAGCTGCAGGCAAATGCCTCCCTCAGTCCCTCCCTCCCAGAGAGGAGCAGGGACAGTTTGGTGGACCCCGTTCAGTCCCTTTCGGCTGCTTGCCAGCCACGACATGCACCGCCACAGTCCCGGTGATCAGCAGCCCCAGCACCAGCAGCAGGATGAGCCCCTTGGTCTGGCAGTAGGACAGCGACGAGGCTGGAAGAGAGCAAGGCAGCGGGTCAGAGCCGGGGGAGCGATCAGCCTGTGGCAGGGCTGCGGTCCCTTCCTGGCTGCAGGTGGGCAGGAGCAGGCAGTACCGGGGAGGGGGAGCCCTGGGCTGTGAACAGGGGCCAGAGCGGGACATGCCTGTTGGGGTTGGGCGCCCAGAGTGGGGCAGTCCCAGTGCCCGATGCCAGGTCTCTCACAGCACCACTCGGAGCAGATGAATTGCCCTTTACTGTAACTGCGGTGACGGTGAGCCTGGGCCTGTTTCTATGGAGTGACGCAGAAGTGATGCTCAAGCAGCAGCTCAGCTGGTCATCGGGGGCCAAGGCGTCACGGCACAGCTGGGCCACCTCGTTATGTATCCAGCTGTTTTCATGCTGCTGCTGCCAGGCTACAAGTCAACCCTGTGCATGCCTGTGTGGCTGGGTTAAAGGTCTGCTCAGTGCATCCCTATGGCAGGGATTCCTGGTCTGCCGGTCAACCCAATGAATTCTTGAGGGTCAACCTGTTGTCCAACACTATCGAAATCAGTATGGGCTGTCGCTAGACAATATTTAGGTGCCTAATGCCCTCTACATCCACAAGAGCAAAGTGTCTAAATACCTCCCAAGGCCGAGCCCTAAGTGTCTGGCCCATGAGCATGAAAAGCTTGGGAACAGGGAGGTGCAAGTCTCCAATGAATATTGTTCTCTGACTTCCCGAGGGAAGAAATTGCTTGCAATGGGAAGCTCATTTCTGCTTTGGGGTGACTCAAAGGGGCCCTCAGGCTAGCCAGGAACAATCTTTAGTCAGGTTCCTGCTAAAGGACATTTACCTGTGGCTGGGGAGGTGCACAGTGTTTTGATATGGATGGTGGCCATGCCCCAGCTGGCTGCATTGCTGGCCTTGCAGTGATAGGAGGTGTATTTGTTGCCCTCAGTGATCTCCAGCTGTAACTGGGATTGATACCTCTCTGGCTGGGCTGGAGGATGTACTTCGGGACCAGCTGTAAGAGACTCCGTTGGCATCCTGCGCCTGGCAGGACAGGCTCACGTTGCACCATGTGAGCTCTGCGTGAGCAGAGAGTGCTGTGAGGTTGGGCTGTCGGACTCGGTTTGGAAGGAGAAGTCCTGGTGGGTGCCCCCAAGGGGGTGAGACTGGGGGAAAGCAGGGCCCAGATTCTCACCAAACACAGACACACGGAAGCAGGTGGTATCGAGACTGCCAGATGCAGATGTCACATCGATAGAATAGACACCAGTGTCCAACTTCTTAACCAGGTCAATCTGCAGCGAGAGATTCCTGGGATGGAAGGTGATTCTCATGCCTAGCAGGGAAGCTGTGTTGCAGTTCACATGACTGTCCCTCTTAGCAAGTGTCCCAATCTGATACTGCCCTCCAGAGCTGAGTCTCACCCTCCAGGTGATTTCTTCCCAACCCAAGAGCTGATTGTCTGGCACTAAGAACACGGTTTCCTCTGTAACTGCAGCCACTTCCGTTTCTTTACAACCTAGTGCTTCAGAAAAGACAGGGAGCAGGAGACAGCAGGGGGTTAACGCGTTCCTCAACCTGTTGGGGAAATGTGGGGTAAAGTAGTTGCACTTCCCTGTCTGGCTCCAAGGGATCTCAGAGCCAGGGCCAGGGCAGGGCTGGACAGAGGCTTCCTGGATATGTGCAACCACCTCTTGGGGCTGAGACAGTCCTTGATGAGCAACTGGCAGGTAACTCCACAGAGCACAATCTGATTTAAGTTGCAGCCGCTCAGCCCAGGCCTGATGTTGCTGCTCGGTGACATGTATGAGGGGCTCTTAGCTTTCTTAGTTCTGTCCTAACCCCCCACCCCCATGCACCCCACAGACTGAAGAAACAGCCCCTTATTCCTGCATAGTCCTCCCTCCCGGAGATTTCCAAAGCTTCTTTCAAAAATGAACCCTCCCACCCACACAATTTCCCATTTGGAAGACAGCTAAAGACCCAGACCTGTTTGACTGAGGTCCAAGAGACATTCAGAACAGAAACCATAAGGGTACAAGAAGCAGATCCTCCAAGCCCACTAGGCTGTTTGCCGCTGCCTGCTTTGTGTGTCTGTGCAGTGCTCGGTGTTATCCCCTCACCCCCTGGCACGAGTGACAGTGCTGATACTGGTGTAAGTGCCCATGTGGTTGCAGCTCATAGGAACTCCTGTGCTGGTCAGCGCAGGGACGAACAGCACCACAGACCAGAGACCACCCCTGCCTTGCAGAAACCAGCAGCCTGTGCTCACCCCAGGGTTACCCAGACGGGTGGTGCAATCTCCATCCCTGGAGGTTTCTAAGGCCCAGCTAGACAAAGCCTTGGCTGGCATGATGTAGTGGGGCTGGTCCTGCTTTGAGCAGGGGGTTGGACTAGATGTGACCTTGTGAGGTCCCTTCAGCCTTTATTTTCTGTGATTGTATAACCTCTACCGGCTGCACCCAGGGTAAATGCAGCCCCTTGGCACTTACCCTGAGCTTGGAAATGCAGGAGGAGGCACAGCAGAAAGGGACAGAGAGCTTCCTCCATCACAGCACGCATGTGAAGGTCAAGGATAGAGCGGGGAGTGAGGCTGCAAGGAGATGTGGTCACAAGCCAGGACATATCTGACATACAGCCCCTTCCTAGCGGGGGCCTCTGCTCCTGCCCTGCTATGTTGATGGTGGGAGCATGCAGAGACTGGCTGACAAGCATCCTCTGCACTGCACACACTCCCACCACAGCTGCCATGTGCTTCCTGCCTCACGTTCCTTCTTGTTTGCAATTGGGCCATACATGGTGCTGAGCGAGACATGTGTGAAGCTGCAGAGGAGAAAAGCTCATGCTGAGTCTGTCACCCCTTCTGCAGAAGAAAAACAGCACAGAGACAGAGGTGGAGGTGGGGGGAGTTGGAAAATGGAAATGGACACCCTGTGCCTGTAGCTGCACCGTGAGATGAATGGGAACATTGCCCTTGGCACCCATGGCATGAAAGCAACCCTGAGCGACCTTCCCTGCAACACCTTCTCCACGGGCCTTATTGCCACTTTGTTGGTGAGGAAGTTTTAAGAGACTCAGCACCCCTGCTGCTTGTTGCACTTATAAGGGAATTTAAACCTAGTATTTTAAGAATGACACAACACAGAGAGGCTTGCTTTAATAACTACCAACAAGCTATAAAACTAAATGACCTGTCTTTGGGTATTTACAGCTAGCACCCATGGCACCCACATGCAGCAATTGAATGCCTTAAATGCCTCTATGCAAATGCACGTAGTATGGGGAATAAGCAGGGGGAACTCGCCCTCCGAATAGCCTGTTCAAACCCAGACATAGTAGGGTTCACAGAAACCTGGTGGGATTTATCCCACAACTGGGCGGTTAACATTAAGGGCTATAGGCTTTACAGGTGAGAAAGAACAGGAAGGAAAGGCGGGGGTATGGCGCTCTACGTCCAAGAGCAATACATGTTGTCAACTAACAGGATGTGATCAGAGGAGGGGCAGGCTGAAGTGCTCTGGTGCTCTGGGTCAGGACACAGGGGGGTCATGGGGAAAGGGACTTAACGGTGGGGGTCCACTACAGACCACCCAACCAAGGGGAAGAGATGGACCGCGAATGCTCGGGTCAGCTTGTGGAGGCACTTAAGGCAAGGGATGTAGTCATCATGGGTTATCTAAATTACCTGGACATCTGCTGGGAGGAGCAGCCAGCCAGGTCGGACCGCTCACAGAGGTTCCTGGCCGAGATACAGGACCTCCACTTAACCCAGGAGGTGCACAGCCCTACCAGGGGGGATGCCCTGCTGGACCTGGCCCTGGCCAGAGGTGACGACCTGGTAAGGGGCTCCAGGTCCTTGACCACCTGGGCGATAGCGATCATCGCTTGCTGGAATTCACCATCCAGCGCAGGGTGTCAAGGGCCTGCAGCAAGACAGTAGCCCTAGACTTTAAGAGGGCCAACTTCAATGAGTTGAGATTAGTGGGAGAGGTGCTGGGGTCCTTGAGAGTAGGGGAACTCAGTGCCCAAGATGAGTGGTCATTCCTTAAGGAGACGATACTCAGAGCCCAAGGGGTGACAATCCCAACAAGAAGCAAGGGGGGCAAGAGTGCCCGAAAGCCCCCCTGGCTCACGAAGGGCATTCGTGAATGCCTCGTTGCCAAAAAGGAGGCGTACACCTGGTGGAAAGGAGGGGTTATCACCAAAGAGGAGTATACCTCTGCTGCTCGGGTCTGTAGGGGCACTGTTAGAAAAGCTAAGGCAGATACGGAGCTAGGGCTAGCGGCAAGGATCAAAGATAATAAAAAGTCCTTTTTTAAATATATAGGGAGAATGAAGAAAGCACTGGGTAATGTGGGGCCCCTGCAGGATATTCTTGGCAATCTGGTGGTTACACCAGAGAAGGCAGACCTCTTTAACAAATTCTTTGCCTCCATTTTCCTGTGCAGGGACCGGGACTCCCCAACCACGATTCCAGACGGACTCGGGAGAAACGCTGCCAGGCCTGAGGTTGGGGAGGACCAGGTTTGAGAGCTCCTGGAGGGACTGGACGTGTTTAAATCAGCAGGTCCAGATGCTGTCCACCCCAGGGTGTTGAGGGAGCTAGCAGGGGTTATTGCGGGGGCCCCTGACACGGCTTTACGAGCACTCGTGGTTTTCGGGCCAGGTGCCAGATGACTGGAAGAAAGCCAGCGTGGTCCCCATCTTCAAAAAAGGGAAGAGGGAGGACCCGGGCAACTATAGGCTCATTATCCGGGGGAAACTCTTTGAGAAGATCATCAAGGAGCACATCTGTGAAGGGCCAGCAGCAGAGATGATGCTCAAGGGCAACCAGCAGGGTTTCATTAGGGGCAGGTCCTGTCAGACCAACCTGATTGCCTTCTACGATCAGGTCACAAAAGCATTGGATGCAGGTGTCACGGTGGATGTAGTCTTTCTGGACTTCAGCAAGGCCTTTGACACTGTCTCCCACCCCATTCTCATCAAAAAACTAGGTGACTGTGGCATCGATGCCTACACAGTCAGAAGGATTGCAAATTGACTGAAGGGTCGTACTCGGAAAGTAGTGGTGGATGGGTCTTTTTCGACCTGGAGGGAAGTGGGCAGTGGAGTCCCCAGGGCTCGGTCCTTAGGCCCGTACTGTTCAATTCCTTTATTAGTGACTTGGACGACGGGGTAAAAAAGCAGCCTGTTTAAATTCGCAGACGACACCAAGATTTGGGGTGAGGTGGGAACGCTAGTAGGGAAGGCCAGATTACAGCAGGACCTGGACAGGTTACAGGGGTGGGCTAATGAAAATAGGATGGGTTTCAATACTGACAAGTGCAGGGTGCTGCACTTGGGCAGT
>NW_005842579.1:15251-17515 GCF_000455745.1 Alligator sinensis
TCATTATTGACTCCAAGATGAACATGGGCCAACAGTGCGAGGTCACGGTCGGCAGGGCTAACCGTACCTTGTCCTGCATCCGCAGGTGCATCTCAAGCAGGGCCAAGGAGGTGATCCTCCCCCTCTATGCGACACTGGTCAGGCCGCAGCTGGAGTACTGCATTCAGTTCTGGGCGCCGCACTTCAGGAGGGATGTGGACACCATGGAGAGGGTCCAGAGGAGGGCCACTGACATGATCCGGGGACAGCAGGGCAGACCCTACGAGGAGAGCCTAACAGGACCTTAACCTGTTCAGTCTCCACAAGAGAAGGCTGAGAGGGGACCTGGTGTTCATCTATAAACTTACCAGCGGGGGACCAGCAGGGTTTGGGAGAGACCCTGCGTGGCAAAAATGCCACCGTCTGTGTCCCTCTCCAGAAATCTGTCTCTGCTGGCGTGAGAGGCTGGTGTTGAATTCCTCAGGGCGGGGATCTCCCTCCCTGCCTACATGACAAAAGCCTGGTGCCTAGGAGGCAGATTCTCTGGTCACCTGGGGAGGGGGAAGGAAAAGCCCCGCTCACGGGCACAGGTAGCCAGTGATGCTTTTTAAATTGGTTGGCTAGTGGCCAGCACTGGCAACTTCGATTGGACCAGGCTGCTGAGGTCAGAAAGGTTATAAAAAGGCCCGGTCCAGGAAGGAGGCAGCCATTAGCCATGCGGTCACCCAGGTGAATCTGAAACTGGGAGAGGAGCTTCACCATCTGAAACTGGCTCTCTCCTCATAACCGCATGCTCAAAGAGTGCCCTGCCTCCAGAGGAAAACTCCGACCACCTCTGGACGATGCGAGTGAGTAAGCTACTCGAGTTCTGACTAGATATTTAGCTTCAGTAACTCAGATGCGAGATCAAAAGGCTACCCTCAGCCATGCTGGTTTGCTCTATGGGATTCCTCTGAGATTCCTCTGATATTTCTAGGATACTGCTCCACCTTTTACTGTGTTTTCACCCTACCCCCTGTACCAATAAAGTTCTCCTTGTGACCGGTGTGGGAGACTTATTGAGGGGTGGGTCTAAATTATGCCTAGGAGGTCCCTTAGGTCTGGGGACTAAGGGAGACTTTCCTATTATGCCCCTGACTTGGGGAAGTGCCCCAAGTGCCTGTATTGGGTCTAGTACCCACTGCATGATCAGGCCTGTGTTTTCCAAGGTGTGCAGAGCCAGAATTGAGTCCAGAGCCTTGGATGGTGGCAGTGGGAACCCGAGGCTAGCAGGTGTGCTCCAGGGAAGGGGTCTGCCAGATGTGGGACACCCCAGGGAGGCACTCGGAGCCTGGAAGGTGGTTGGGCGCAGTGAGGTGGGCGGCTCAAGGCAGGAGCACCCCCTACTGGCCCGCCACATGTGGTGGCAGCAGTGGGAGCCGAATACCCTGTTGTATTTGAGGCATAATTTGGGGAAAGGAATAGAGTCACTGAAATCCCTTGAGCAATCAATTTCTAATTTGGCATCGGGTCGACTGGATAGTGTAGAGAGTCAGGATGGAGGACGAGTATGTCCGGATGACTGTACCCGAACTGAAGGAACTGGCAAAAGAGAGAGGCCTACATGTGAAAAAGAGCTGGTTAAACTCTTGTGCACCAGCCAGTCAGAACAAGCGTCAGGTTCATTTCAACTTGATTGACTAAAACTCAGTTGCCGGGTTAGGGAATGCTGAGGCAGGAGACCGAGTCAGAGGGGGTATGGGCAACATTTGAACAATGGTAAAGGGTTCATCACAGTGTCTAGCCCATTGGTGTTCTGACCACAGGTGTTGTCATACTTTCCCCAGGAGGACTGGTGGAAGTCCTCCTGCCCAAAGGTTATAAACACCCCCATAATTGCCTTAAGTCTGTTAAAAGACTATAGTAAGATCTGGAAAAGTCGGGCTAAGCTGAGGCTTGTTCACAACAAGTAAAAATCCAAAACCCTGATGCTGCAAGCTAGCTATTGTTTCTGAAGAAACCATGAGATTGTGGTGGGCCAGTAGGGGGCGCTCCTGCGTTGAGCTGCCCACCTCCCTGCGCCCGACCACCTTCCAGGTTCCGAGTGCCTCCCAGGAGTGCCTCCCGTCCGGCCGACCCCTTCCCTGGAGCACACCCGCTAGCCTGGGGTTCCCGCTGCCACCATCCAAGGCTCTGGACTCACTTCTGGCTCTGTGCACCTTGGAAAACACAGGCCTGATCGTCCAATGGGTACTAGACCCAATACAAGCACTTGGGGCACTTCCCCAAGTCAGGGGCTGATTAGG
>NW_005842579.1:18020-18917 GCF_000455745.1 Alligator sinensis
AACTAGAGTGGGTGAGTTAGCCATTTAAACACGCATCTGAGTTACTGTAAGCTAAATATCTAGTCTGATCTCAAGCAGCTTACTCACACGCATCATCCAGAGGTGGTTGGAGTTTCCTCTGGAGGCAGGGCACTCTTGGAGCATGCGGTTATGAGGAGAGAGCCAGTTTCAGATGGTGAAGCTCCTCTCCCAGTTTCAGATTCACCTGGATGACCGCATGGCTAATGGCTGCCTTCTTCATGGCCCAGGCCCTTTTATAAACTCTCTGACCTCAGCAGCCCGGTCCAATCGAAGCTGCCAATACTGGCCACAAGCCAACCAATCTACCAAGCATCCCTGGCTACCTGGGCCCGTGCGCAGGGCTGGGCCTTTCCCCCCTGCCCAGGTGACCAGAGTTTCCGCCTCCGAGGCATCAGGCTTTTGTCATGCAGACCAGGGAGGGAGATCCCCGCCCTGAGGGATTCAACACCAGCCTCTCACGCTGGCAGAGACAGGTCTCTGGAGAGGGACACAGACGGTGGCATTTCTGCCACAGGCTCATATTCATGCGATGGTTCATTATTACCCCTAAGTCCCTTTCAGCCATGGTGCAAGTCAAATTGTCGCCACCAAGCCTGTAGGTATGTTGGGAATCGTTTGCCCCCAGATGAAGCACTTTACACTTCTGAGTGTTGAACTTCATCTGGTTCCAACTCGCCCAACTATCCAGCCTGCCCAGGTCCACCTATATCTGCAGCCTATCTGCAGGCACGACCATGCTCCCCCATAACTTGGGGTCATCCGCAAGCTTGACCAGTGAGCTCCTCACTCCCACATCCAAATCATTGGTAAAGATGTTGAAAAGCACCAGACCAAGCACAGGCCCCTGAGGGACACCACTGGCCACATCCTGCCAGG
>NW_005842579.1:19027-23889 GCF_000455745.1 Alligator sinensis
GAGTTTGAAACACATAAGGGGATCAGCTTGTAGAGGCTGATTGATCCAGTTTGACTCAGACGTGCCCTTATGAACTGGATGCTGGCCCATGAGGGTGTCAGCTGGACACCCAGCCGGATTCAGAGGGATTCTGTTCACCGGTGTGCTTGTGTCTGATTGCAGTGTATTGTTGCTCTGATGAACTGATTCTTGGCATATGAGGGTGTCAGCCTGTCCATGTTGATCAACCCGGCCGGGTCAGGCGTGTGACGTTAATCTGTGTGTATGACTGATTTGGTGACTGGAGGAACCCAGCCCCATTGAAACAGAGTCCTGCAAGATAGCTCCACTGGGGGTGAGGACTTGCAGGAGGGAGATATACGGCTCCGTATAGAAACACAAGTAACACAAGCAGCACATTGACAGTATTACCAAGGCCCTGAAACATATCCCTAATAAATGAGCACACCCCAAAGTAATGGGCAAATCTGGTAACAGGGGGTAAATACTGCCATCCCCAGGCAGCTCAGCCAGGATCCATAGGGCTGCCCACCCTTTCCCCTCTCCCTCACTCTGCTCCAAGCCAGGACAGGAGCCAGCCTCAGCCCCGGCATAGCCAAGAGTTTTCTGCACTGAGCTAGTGCAGGACAGGCTATTGCTGTTGTTGTTACCTGTGTGATGGCCCCAGGGCCAGGTCGGCCACTGCCACGAAGGCAGGAAACAGGTTGCGGCCTGACCGTCCACCCATCACACCCGATGCATGAGACAAGCACGGACCCCAGGGCTGATCTTGCATGAAAGTGACACTGCTCGTGCCTGCCAATACAGTGAGGATGAGGTATGTACCAGCCATGGGATGTCCAAATCCCCCCATCCAGGCCCACATGCCCCGCTGGCTCGAAGAAGTAAATCCTGCTCGGCCAGCTGAACCATCTCAGCGTTTCCAGGAACCCAGGGCTGTAATCCAAACTGGGTCCTGTGTGCACGGGGAATCTGCGGGTTGGCATCCTAGTGAAAATGCAAGGAGGATTCCCCGTCCCCTGGCTCACTGACCTGAAATGCCCCTTGTTACCCCCATCAAATGTGCTGCCCCATTACACTTGTCTGCTAAGTGCTGAGCAGTTGGGCTGAGCCTGCCTCCCATGAATGCACGGCTGCAATACCATGACACTGAAACCATGCAAGGAGGCTATGCTCACTTCTCATCCTTTTTTTTTTTTTTTTTTAGTTAATTCTGTTTTCAGGCCAAATCTGTTCCGAATTAAGTTCCAAATTTCAAGTGAGCAGAACTCAATGGATCCAGTCTATGTGGTGCTGCCACCAGCCCATCGTGTCCCTCCCAGGCCCTTCACCCTGGGGCTTGCAATACTTCCAAATCCATAGCAGGCTCCTGCATGCAAGCTCCAAGCCTGGAGGCCTTGGGGTTCAGATGTCCCCTCATCTTGCTTGCACTGAGCCAGAAGGAGGAAGCTAGAGGGAGAGCCTCACAGCAATCCCTCATCACTATAAACTGCGTAGCCAAAATCATTACCTTGGAGGCATTTGTAGACTCTTGCAGGGCTGCTCACCCATGGTGCAAGGGACAGGCCTCCACCCTCAACTACAGCTTACAATCATAGGATCATAGAAAATGAGGGTGGAAAGGGACCACAGGAGGTCACATCTAGTCCCACCCCCTACTCAAAGCAAGATCAGCCCCAGCTTCACCATCCCAACCAAGGCTTTGTCTAGCTGGGTCTTAAACAACTCCAAGGATGGAGACTTCACAGCCTCTCTGGGTAACACATTCCAGTGCTACACCACCCTGCTAGTGAGAAAGCTTTTTCCTAATATCCAACCTAAACCTCCCTGGCTGCAGCTGTAGCCCATTGCTCCTTTTTCTGCCATCTGCCACCACTGAGATGAGTCCAGCTTCGTCCTCTTTGAAACCCCCCTGCAAGGAGTTAAAGGCTGCTATTAAATTCCCCCTCATCTTCTCTTCTGCAGACTAGATAAGCCCAGTGCCCTCAGCCTCTCCTCACAAGTCATGTCCCCCAGCCCCACAACCATTTTCTTTGCCCTCCGCTGACCTCTTTCCAATGTGTCCACAGCCTTTCTGTAGTGGGGGGGCCCAAAGCTGGATACAGGACTCCCAATGTGGGCTCCACAGTGCTGAATAGAGGGAAAGAATCACTTCCCTCCAGCTGCTGGCAATGCTCCTACGGATGCAGCCCAGGAAGCTGTTAGTCTTCTTGGCACCCAGAGCACACTGCTGGATCATATTCATCTTCTTTTCCCCAGGTCCTTTTCTGCAGTGGTGCTGCCCAGCCAGTTGGCCCCATCCTGTACCGTCACATGGGATTGCTCTGTCCTAAGTGCAGGACTTTGCACTTGTCCTTGTTGAACCTCATGGGACTCCTTTTGGCCCAGTCCTCCAATTTGTCTAGGTCACTCTGAATCCTAGCCCTACCCTCCAGCGTATCTACTACTCCCCCAGCTTGATGTGATCTTCACTCTTGCTGAGGGTGCACTGCATCCCATCCTCCAGGTCAATGATGGAGACATTGAAGAAAACCGGCCTGAGGACTGACCCCTGGGGCACTGCTCCTGATACCAGCTGCTTCTGTTTGCCAAATGTGGTTACCTTTGACTGGGAGTCTCTATTTCAAGCTCATCTTTTCTTGGTTGGGTAAGTTTGCTCTCACTGTTCCTCTTTGCTCAGGCTATATTTATTCCATTTAGTTGGCCAACTTCCTGATCAGTTTTAAGGTAGGGACAGTATTATTTCATCTGTTCCTTTTACTGGCTGCATGTCTCAACCACAATTCAACTAAGCATGCAGCGTAAGCTAAGCACAAAAGTCAAAACCCAGGCCTGAAGGCCCACGGGTCCCAACACAGCACCCTGCAGGGTCCCTGCTCCTGGGTCCAAGCCTGTGTAAATCCTCTGGACTGGACTGGATTCTGGCACTGATACTCGGAGCCCCGCAAACCCATGTCCCAGGAAGAGTCTCCCCTGATCCTCCCTCACCCTGTGAGCTGCCAGCCCCTCAGGTCTCCTGCTCTGGTATAGGGAGGTCTTGCTTCCAATGCGCTTCCCTCCATTGGACCCACAGCCGGGATGGCAGAGAACACCCTGCTCCCACCTCCCACCCCAGCCCCTGGGCCTGAGGCCAGCCTGGAGCAGACCCCTTGGGGGGACATCAGAGCTGGCAGGAGAGGCCCCCTGGGGAAATGGCCCTGCCAGTGGAGAGCCTGGCATGGGTTCTGCTGGCCCCAGTGCACGGGAGGAGGCAGCCGTGGTGGGGACCCCCTGGCTCCAGGGTGTCCGTGGGCCCACAGTGCTGCATCAGGGATTGGCCTCCGACACTTGGAGCTGGACCCCAAAGACCCACAGGCTGCTTCCTCTCCATGCTGCAGCCTCCCCCAGTCCTTCCCTCCCAGAGTGGAGCAGGGCTGGTGTGGGCTGGGAGTCCCAGTGCCCACTGAGTCCCATTTCATATTCTGGCTGGCCACAATATGCACTGCCATTGTCAAGGTAATCAGAGCCCTCAGCACCACCAGCAGGATAAGCCCCTTGGCCTGGCAGTAGGACAGCGACGAAGCCTGGGAGGGTGGTTGGGCTGGAACTAGAGCAAGCCAGAAGGTCAGAGGCAGGGGGAAGTGGCTGGTGCTGCCCTGCGGTGTTTGCCCTGGGGTACAGTGGGGATCGGCCAGCCCCTGGGGCGCTCACAGAGGGAGGAGGAGCCCTGCAAGGGACTCCAGGCCTGGCCGTCCCTGCACAGAGATGCTGCATGTGGCTCCCTGGGTAGTAGAGTCAGGGGGAATCTGCAGGGCAGGAATTTCTGGTGGAGAGGGGGCAGCATCTAGAGTCAGGAGCCTCGTGGTGGCAAACCTGGGACCCTGAGGCCCATTCGCCCTGGGTGCAGGCTAAATGGAGCTACCCCACAGGGCATGTTACCTGCACAAAGGGCTTGACAGAGGCCGTCGTGGAGCTGCTGCTGGCGTGGCTCTTCACCGTGTGTGTGACAATTATCAGAAGATCTGGGTGAGAGATTATCACAATGGATCCTTGAAGCTGAATTTTGTATAGCTTGCCAGGTAGTGAAGCAGGACCGATGCTGAGGCTATGTCCTCTTAGTGCTTGTGTGTCTCAGGAGCAGCTCCCCTGAAGGCAGCTGGGCAAGCGGTTCTGTCCTGCATCTCAGCTATGGAAACCCAGTGCAACCAGGAGAATCGCTATCCATGCTTTCAAGGAAGCATCTATGTGCAGGAGATGACATAGGTCTGCTATGGGCAGAGCCACACTAGGGCTTGAATGTGAATGCTGCCCAAGGAGAGGGAGGCAATGAAGTTTTTGCAGGGACTGGATTTCCTAGAAAGCTAAATCCACGGGGTTGCAGTCTGGGCCCATACAGGGACAGATTAGTTAAAGGAAAAAGGATTCTGATCCAATCCAGAGGTTGATAGAAATGGATGAAGGACTTGCTGGATTGCTGGAAAGTTTTCAGCTCAGTCTCCCCACCTGGATGCCAGCGGGGGACTCTGCTGCACCTGTCACAGGAAGATAATGGGGCTGCTCACAAACCTGTGGCCAGGGAAATGGGGGACAGCCCAGCCAGGAGGACTGCCCCAGTGCTGGGGAAATGGTGCTCCCAGCTCTGCAGCTTCCCACCGGGGTGTCCAGGGGGCTGCTCCAAGGCTGGAGACTGAGCCCCACTGGTCTGCCAGGAAAATTTTTCATGTCCCAAGTCCCATCAGCCAGATCAATTCCAAATCTAGGAGGAAACCCGCCTGCCTGGGCACGGTCTTTCCCCTGCCAGGTGAGGCCAGGAGGCGGCGCGGGGCCCCGGGCATCCCGGGCACGGCGCTGGGCCGGCCGCAGGTGCGGGGCCTGGAGGCGGC
>NW_005842579.1:24058-27655 GCF_000455745.1 Alligator sinensis
GGCCGCCAGCTCCGCCGGTGCCTCTGCCCTGCAGCCCGGCCTGGCCCGGGCACGGAGCGCATGTCCCAGGTTCCCGCCTCCTTCGTCTGAGTACTGGATCTTGGTCGGTGACCGGATCGCCCAGGACTAGGTGCAGAAGGGTCCGTGCCCTCTCCTTTCTTTACATACCAGATAGCTAGCATTTCTTAATACAGAAAATCAACTTAAGCCTTTCTCGTAATGCATATTAATAATAGTGCTTGTGTTTGCCAAATATGGTTACCGTTAACTGGGATTCTCTATTCCGAGGTGATGTTTTCATTCTTAGGTGGGGGTAGGTTTGCTCTTTTGTCCAGGCTATATTTATTCAGTTTAGTAAGCCAAGTTCTCCTTTCGTTTTCAGGCAGGGACAGTATTTTTCCACCTGCTACTTACAGTGGATTCAAGCAAAGCACGGTATTTAAACTAAGCACAAAGCTCAAAACGCAGGCCAGGAGGCTCCTGGTCCCAACACAGCACCCTGTGGGGTCTCTGCTCCTGGGTCCAAGCCTGTGTAAAGCCTCCCCTGGGCACCGGGGCAGGTGGCAGCAGGTAGAGCCCCTTGGCCCAGCAGTAGAGCAGTGCCCCGCCTGGGCAGAGCAGCAGGTCAGGGGCCAGGCCGGGCACCGGGGTGGGTGCAGTGGAGGCAGGCTTTCAAGGAGAAGCAGGAAGTGTGGGGGCAGGCAGCAAGGCTTGTTGGGAGCTCCTCCTTGATGGGGCTGGGCTGGGTTTGCTGCAAAAGGGAAATGAGGGTGGGGAGGGGTGCTCGGGTGTTACCCCTACCAGTGGAGATCCTGCCTCCCACAGACGTTGGCACCCACCTTGCTGATGGCTGAACAAGCCCTGGGGGCCATGGTGCAACCTCATGGGGCTCTTGGGGCATTGGGGGAGGTTTGACCCTGAGGGTTCAGAGACAGACAGTGCAGAGGAGGGCAAGTTTGTTTCGAGGCTGCAGCTGCCGCCGGGACAGCGGTGCTGTGTCTCGCCCCTGTCTGTGGGCCCCTGAGCCCAGCCGGTTACTGTCCTGTAGACTGGGGGTCATGATCATTTGGCCCCACTGGGCAGGGGAGGAGGCAGCGATGGGGTGGCACTTGTCCAGGGCATCCGTGCTGCTTTAGGAACTGGTCTCTGACACTCGGAGTCAGACCCCACAGCCCACCGGCTGCTTCTCCTCCGTGCTGCAGCCTCCCACATCCTTCTCTCCGGGAGTGGAGCAGGGCTGCTGTGGGCTGGGCCCTGCTCAGTCCTGTTTGGGCTGCCTGCCAGCCATGATGTGCACTGCCACGGTCCCAGTGATCAGCACCCCCAGCACCAACAGCAGGATGAGCCCCTTGGCCTGGCAGTAGGACAGCGATGAGGCCTGGGCAGACGCGTTTGCTGGAACAAGAGCAAGGCAGAGGGTCAGAGCCAGGGGGAAGTGGCTGGTGCTGTTGGGCCCCAGCTCAAGTCTGGGATCGTGCCCGGTATGCAAAAGCCAATAAAGATACCAGGGGTGAAAGTATAAAGATTTATTGCTAGCAATACAAGGTGCAAGCGGAATAATTTCACGTAACAAGCACACAGAGTCTTAATTATGAGCATCTTTTATACAGGAGGATTGGACCTTTATAAGCATTCTTGTTTGCTAATTGGTTATAAGGGAGTGACGCAAGGAGTTCTTTACTGAGCATGTCTCTATACCTGTGTTTTAGCTATGTATCTCATTTCCATACATGTATGTTTCATTAGCATACTTTCTCCCCACCTAGGGGTGTGAATCTTAATATTTAAATCAGCTCTTTGCCCTACTCCACTAATTCTGTTTTTGTTTTCAAGTCTCCTTTATCTAAGACTGTCTTCTCCTTATCATTGCAATTGAGCATTAGTTACAGAACAGAGACTTTTGCTTGGGCTATGTGTAGTGGTTTCTAGGTCAAACCTAACAGTGCTACCCTGTGGTGTTTGCCCTGGGGGGCAGCAGGGATGGGGACAGGCCCTGGGTAGCTTCCAGGGGGAGGAGGAGCCCTGCAGGGAGCTCCAGGGCTGAGTACTCCCTGCACAGAGATGGTGCATGTGGCTCCCTGGGTAGCAGGGGCAGAGTGAATCTGCAGGGTCGAGTTTCAGGGTGGAGAGTGGTGCAGCATCTGCCTGGAGTCAGGTACCTTGTGGCCCCCTCAACAGCCTGCACACTGATGCCCATTCTCCCCAGGTGTGAGCTGCATGGAGCTCCCCACAGGACATGTTACCTGCACAAAGGGCCTTGGCAGAGGCTGTCATGGAGCTGCTGCTGGTGGGGCTCTGCACTGTGCACGTGACATTTATCATAAGATCTGGGTGAGAGATGACCACAATGGATCCTTGACTGGTCATACTGAGGGGCTGTGGGGTGCTCCAGCTGTAGGTCACTTTGCTGCCTCCGTTGGGGATGGTGCAGCTCAGAGTGGTGCTACAGAGTCCATTTGCACAGCTCTGGGCATTGCAGTGAATCGTGGGCTGGGGCAGCCGCTCTGCAGGGAGAGGAAACGAAATGGGAGAATACCAGTGGGAAAGAATAAAAGAGGACTATGGTTTCCTCCAAGCATCTCCCTGAGACAGTACTGGGAGAGCAGAGCAGCTCAGATCACCAGGTGACAGAGCAGACAAGAAAAAGGCCTATCAGCCCCCCTCAGGTGATGCTGGATGGTCCCTGTTAGGAGCCCCTGGGGTGGCAGACCCCCGCGGGGATGTGTCTGGGTTGAGATGCCCCTGGTGACTGATATCTCTATCCAGGGTCCTTGCTCAGAAATATCCAGACCCGTGAGTTCTGAGTACGGAGGTCACAAGGGCGCTGCACATCATGTCTTTACTCCGGCTGCAGCTGTAATGCTCAGAGCCCAGATCTGTCCACTGCCCCCCGCTTGGCTGATGTGTGGGGAAAGCAGAGACTGCTCCCCTGGACCGGGCACAGTAACACGAGTGCTCATCCTGCCCCTTCCAGGGAGGGGGATTCACATCCCTGCCAGGGTATCCATCCCCATCCCTGTGCCCTTCCAGACAGTTAATATTAACTAGGCTGTTGCATTTCAACTGTAGGGCAGAGATGGACACGGAAGGTCGTGGCAGAGACTGTTTAATCCCTACATTGTCAGATTTATCTTTGATAGAGTTAAAAAGAAGAAAAACAAACACAAACCAGCACTCACCGTAGACCCGCAGTGTGAAGAACCAGGTGAATGTGCTTTTATCCGTGTTGACTCTAGCTGTGTAGGACCCCGCGTCCTCCGGCCTCAGGTCGGTGATGTGCAGTGCGAGGCCGGCGTTGGGGACACGCAGGCGGCCCCTATAGCGCCTGTCTGTGACAAGGACACTCGCGGGGTCTCCTGGTACCGCGATTGCTAGACTCTCTGTGCCAATCGAGCATTATCTAATCCCCCCCCTGCCGGGATCTCGAGAGGAAACGTGACCGTCTCCCCCGCGGTGCCGACCAGCTCTGTCGGGGCGGCGTCTGCACCGGCTCCGGGCCATGCTGCACTTGACGGGGAAGAGCACGGATTGAGGGCGACCCCCGCGCACACGGGCATTGCCCTGCCCAGCCCCGGGCACCCCTGCCCGCCCCGCCCC
>NW_005842579.1:27906-30571 GCF_000455745.1 Alligator sinensis
CGGGAGGCGGCGGCGACGGACCCACAGCCCGCCCGGATCTGCCGGCCAGACAGCCCCGAGCACCCGCACGGCAGATAACATCCACGCCCCTTCCCCAGTGCCCTGGTCCGGGCTGCTTGAAAAGGGACCCAGGGCGGGGGCAGCAGAGAGCCCGGCACGAAGGGAGGTTGGAGGACCCCTGAGGTCTGTGGTGCAAGCGGATGGGGGAGGAGGCTCGATCCTGGCAGGGTTCAGACACACAGACCTGCAGAGGAGGAACGTACTCAGAGGCTGCAGCTTTTTTTATTGTTTGTTGTAATACTATCTCATATATTTATAAAGTTATGTATATACACACCTTGTAGTCGCTGTTCATTACCTCCTTAACCCACCAGTAGAAAGCCCGCGCACCGTTATAATAGAGGCACCCCAGAATAGCGCTCCCACGCAGGGGTCTCAAGGCATCGTCTCCCTCCAGCCCCGTCTCAGTCCAGTCCCTGAACACGGGGTTTGAGACTCAGTTTATTCGCTGTCCCTTTCGCAGGAGGACCCACCGCTGCGGTCATGGTTGTCTCCACCTCTGCTTTGCTGCTGCTATTTCCTTCCCCAGGGTCTTGTCAGCTCCTGTTCCAGGTGTCCCCCTGCCAGATGGATTTGGCTGCATCCTCACCGTCCTCTGCTACCAGTTTCTAGTAGTAGCACTGGAGTTTGTTCAAAGCCATTTTAACACGGTCTACCACCTCGAGGTTCGTGTGCCTGTACCTCAGGAGGTGCCTGGACTTCCACAGAGCGCTCCTGACGCAGGACATGAACTGATGGAAGTATGCGACAGGCTCCCTGGGGTTTAGTCAGGTGCCCATGCAGCACTGCCTCTCTTCACAGCTGTCCAACCCCTGTCACTGCTTCACACAGCTGCTTTACCTTCTTCCACACCTCCTTGGTGAAGGAGCAGAGTCATAGGAAGTGATTGATAGTGTGTGGCGCCTTGGCAGATTGTCTTTGGGCATCTCAGTCTACTTGGTTGCCCCTCTCTATGTCTTCGGATGCAGCTGCCCCTCATGGCTCCTTGGATGGGAGAGGAGCAATGCCAGGAGCACTCTAGGGTGAGCCCCAGCCATGACCAGCTCTCCCGGGCCAGGGACATACAGCTGCAAGGACACAAGCTCCCCATGCCAGGCACCAGTCCCAGGGCAGTGCAAGAAATAGCTTAGCTCACTGCACGACCTTTTCCTCCAATTTTTGACCACTCCGTAGTGATGTGGGGCCAGGGGGATGGGCGTTGACCACTATGCCCCCACACCTCCAGCCTGTCTAGTCCAGGTGGGATCAGATACTGGCATCAAGAACAGGACACCAGGTCCCTGAGTGCCAGGGCTTGAAGCTATGCCCTGGCAAGGGCTGGTCCTAGGTGCTGGGCTGCTGGAACCTCCCCACCCAAGCACCATCAGTCAGTGCAGAGGGTGGAAAGGGGCAGACTTCTGCAGTTTTTGGGCCAGTCTTGGATCTATGAAGCAGCTGAATTCCTGGGTCCTGAGGCTTCGCTGCACTGTGCCAGTAAGGGCTGCGCTGCATTGGATGAGGGGCCAAGCACGGGCCACTCCTAGGCAGCATCAGTTTGTGCTGCCTGGGTCTGTGGGCCCCTGCACCCAGCCAGTCCGTGCCCTGCAGTCTTGGGGCCGGGGTCTACAGGCCCCACTGGGCGGGGAGGAGGCAGCTGTAGGGGACTATCTGCTCTAGGGTGCCCATGTGCCTGCAGTGCTAGGGGGATGCAGGAGGGACTGGCCTTGGGTGCTGGGATTTGGACCCCCACAGACTCACCAGCTGCTTCTCGTCCATGCTGGAGACTGGAAAGGAACCCCTTTGCAGCTGCAGGCAAACACCTCCCTCAGTCCCTCCCAGAGGGGAGTAGTGCCGGTTGGCTTGGTCCTGCTCAGACCTGTTTTGGCTGCTTTCCAGCCACAGTGTGCCCCACCATGGTCCTGGTGATTAGCATCCCCAGCACCCTCAGCAGGATGAGCTTCTTGGCCTAGCAGTAGGACAGCCAGGAGACCTGGGCAGGCAGATTTGCTGGAACTAGAGCAAGGCAGAGGGTCAGAGGCAGGGGGAAGTGGCTGGTGCTGACCCACAGTAGTTGCCCTGGGGTGCAGTGGGGATGGGGCTCCAGTTGCAGATCACTTTGTTGCCTTCGTTGGGGATGGTGCAGCTCAGGGCGATGTTCAAGGGTCCATTCACACAGCTCTGGGCATTGCAGGGAATTGTGGGCTGGGGCAGTCGCTCTGCAGGGAGAGAAAAGGGACCAAAATGGGAGGTTACAGGTGTGAAGGGAAGAAAAAGGCAGCCTGCAAGTGTCTCCCTGAAACACTACCGGGAGAGCAGACCCCCTAAGACCAGCAGGTGACAAAGCACACAAGAGAAAGGCCTATTAGCCCCCTCTGGCAATGCTGGTTGGGTCCCCATAGGAGGGTCCTGGGGTTGGAAGACCCCCACAGGGATGTGTCCTGTGTGGCGGGCCAGTAGGGGGCGCTCCTGCATTGAGCCGCCCACCTCCCTGCGCCGACCACCTTCCAGGCTCCGAGTGCCTTCCTTAGGGTGCCTCCCGTCCGGCCGACCCCTTCCCTGGAGCACACCCGCTAGCCTGGGGTTCCCGCTGCCACCATCCAAGGCTCTGGACTCACTTCTGGCTCTG